>NW_028249558.1:0-153627 GCF_964263255.1 Lissotriton vulgaris | reverse complement strand
CAAAATATGACCAAATGTTCATGTTTCCAACACTACCCAGAGACTTTCTGGTGTCTTCATGCGCAAATGTTTTAAATACTGGTTGTCCTTTTACAGAAGTTAGTTGCAGTAGATCCCAAAAACTATGGTGTGTTTTCCTCCAAATAACACATCATACTCTGTTTTAAGAATTTGCTGCATTCTTAAATGAACAAAGGCAAGCATTAAGTTTGATACCATGCTTACCTCATCAATAATGAGAAGTTTCATTTTCTTCAAGACTCTTGAAACTTTACAACAAGTTTCTCCAGATAGCTTGTGGTATTCCAATTTGTTTTCATGCTCTACTGGTAGCATTAGTAAACAATGTAATGTATTTCCTTTAATGTTGTGTGCTGCCAACCCAGTTGGGAAAATTACAAAAAACAATTTGATGGACAGAATGTAGATCAATGTCTTACATTCACCCCAGTACAAGGATCTGGGCCTAAATCCATCGTTTTTTGCACTCCACACCACCCTGGGTTAGATAATGGCTTTATGCAAATCAGCTCTGACCCTGTGCCCCATGGGAACAGTCCAGTCCGAACTACACAGCCATATCTTTCCCAGACCGGAATCAAGCATCCGAGGACCGGACCGGTTTCGAGGTAACACCTCTCATCAGCCCGGCTAGCTTGACTCCAGTGGTGTGGAGGCTCTGGGACCCACGTCTGAGCTACCCCAGTACACTCAGGGAGAAAATTACAAAAAACAATTTGATGGACAGAATGTAGATCAATGTCTTACATTCACCCCAGTACAAGGATCTGGGCCTAAATCCATCGTTTTTTTGCACTCCACACCACCCTGGGTTAGATAATGGCTTTATGCAAATCAACTCTGACCCTGTGCCCCATGGGAACAGTCCAGTCCGAACTACACAGCCATATCTTTCCCAGACCGGAATCAAGCATCCGCCATAAGTGCGCTGGGGATGCTCAGACGTGGGTCCCAGGCACTCCACACCACTGGAGTCAAGCTAGCCGGGCTGATGAGAGGTGTTACCTCGAAACCGGTCCGGTCCTCGGATGCTTGATTCCGTTCTGGGAAGGACATGGCTTTTGTAGTTTGGACTGGACTGTTCCCATGGGGCACAGGGTCAGAGCTGATTTGCATATCACCATTGTCTAACCCAGGGTGGTGTGGAGTGCAAAAAAACGATGGATATGGGCCCAGATCCTTGGACTGGGGTGAATGTGTGACATTGATCCACATTCTGTCCATCACCTGTTTTGTTTTTGTTTTGTTTCCAACCCAGTTGGAGCAGTGACAACACAAGACAAATGCGACTCAGCTGTTTTCTGTGGACAATTTGTAATTACTTTAATTAAAAAACTTTTTCCTGTTCCAGCTTGTCCACTTACGTACCTTCGGATAGGTTGAAATGACGTGCATGAGCACTCTTTCTTTTCATGAAGTAATCCATGGTCAATCTGTTGTCTTACTTGCTCATATATTTGTTTTTGCTCAACATTTAGTTTTATAAGTTTGTTACATCTTCTTGAGCTTGATGCATTGCTGTTTCCACCTCATTCATGGCGATTGCTGTTTCATTTTCAACAAGTGGTTGTCCTAGTGGATCTTGACTCAGCACAGGAGAACTTTGACTGTCTTGAGAATTGTCTCTAGCAATCTCAGCTGCAATTGTAGCTTCTTGATCAATTTCATTGCTCAACATTTTCACATAATTTGCAAAAGCAATGCATTGTATGTTATCTTTACAAGCATTAAAGGAATCTTCATAGCTCTGGGAATCTCCAAGTAATTCCAGCTCTGAACGGCATGGTTTGAATAGTTGTAAAAGGGCTAAATCGTAAAATTCCCTTTCATCAACAGTGTCGCAACTCAGCTTCCTGTGATTAATCAAATTTCCTTTCATTTGTTTCACCAAACATCCTTCGGAACCAATGACTCCATATTTTCCCTCATTGATGTTCTCTGTAGTATTTCGTCTAAAAGTGTAGTTTTGCAGCAGTTCATAGAGAAACATGTTCTCAAGATGATGAATTCTGTTTGGGTAATATGTGTCCCAACATATTCGTTTTCAAAATATCTGTACTTTCTGGATCTTTTGCTGCCAAATATTCAATTTCTTGTACAGATTGCAGTACTCGATTTTGCATTGCTGCAAGACCTAGACTCACATAAAGGATTCTTCTAGATTTGGAGTATAGACTTGCAGATGATAACTGATCTGAGCATTCATATGCTCCGATTTCTCGATGGGATAACATCTTCAAACTGAAACTGTATAATATCTTACTTAGAGTCTTCTTGTGAGAAATCTCTTCCCACATTTCTTTCAATTCGTCTTTTCTGATTTTGTAATATAAGATGTTACATTTCTAGCAACAGCAATGGAATTGTCCGCAACATATTGAATATCCATGTTAGCATTTCAAATGGACAAAATAACTGGGTTGTAGTCATTTTTGTATTTTGACTCTTCATTTATTCTTAAGTTGTAGGTATTTTTTGGAGACTTTCTTGTGATAGTATGTCGCAAAGATGACATAAAACAGTTCACTCTACCTTTTGACTTTACAGGACGTGGAAATCCAAAACGACATTTGGAGTAGAACTTGTCCTTAGATTTGTACTTTCGTCGACAGTATTTTCCACATCAGTGGCTTTGGAATCATAACACTTATGCTCTAATGCTGTTTTCTTTTGTGCTTTTGGGTACAGCACATGTTGCATATTGTTCAATAAAACTCAAAACATTATCATCTGCATCTGTTCCAAATTTGGGAGCGTCCTTAATCCATAACAGCATATTTATATGAGGAGCACCTCTTGCTTGATACTCCTTTCTCCAAAAGAAATCCACAACTTCTCCAAGAGGACAATTTTTTTTATTGCATATAAAAGACATCATAGCCTCAAATCTATGATTGAAATACCTGCATACATTAACAGGATCCAAAGACCACAATTCTCCAGGTGTCTTGTGTTCAATATTTTTTATATTAGAATTTGCCTCTCAAAGAAATTCTAGTAAATCATCCCAAGTGTACTCAGCACAGCTTAGGGTAAGGAACCATGTTGGAGTTCCTAAGTTCCGTACCATACATTTCAGTTCACCATGACAACGGTACCAATATTGATTAGTGCCACGCTAACATGCCATCAAATTAATGAGCTGAGATTCTAGATCATCATCTCTCTGGTGCACTTTATCCATAAAATCTTTTGCAGATACATTTTGCAGATGTATTCCAGTTTTTAGAATATGATTGACTGCATATGAAAGTCCAGACAAGTCACTTTCAAACAAAAGATGAAATATATAAGGGATTGTTATGGCCGGATTTTCTGAGTAGGTGGGATCAGCCCCTAGGGGCCCCTCCAACCCAGCCAGAACGTAATCACATCCCTCCTCAGGACCAACTATCCAGGCACCTGTACCTACCTGAGGATGGGGAACTCGCAATATACAAGCTCATATTATTAAAAACACCACTAAATCTATAGGGATACTAAGAATACTCACTGATTACTAGGGATATCCATACCCTACGCCACACTTATATTCACATCAGTTGGTCTCGCGGCCACCCTGACCCAGACCGTTCTACCCTAGGGCAGATATGACACACAATCCGGTGCGTCTACACATGGGCCTGCAGAACCCAATGCTCCCTTTTCCAAACTGTTTGCAATCCTGCAAAACTACACGCTAGTTCAACCCCCTAGCGCTCTCACTTATTCAAGCCACAATCCTGTGGGTATCGGCACTGGTAATCCTCCCCAGTGTTCTCACTAACGTCGTATATCAACGACGACCACATTCCTATGAACACCTATATATATATATATATATTGGGAAGTCTCTTCACTAAGGGTCTGCTACTACAATAATAGGAGTTAGCCAATTACTTAGTGTCAACAATTCCCTAGTTCAAGGGCTCCCTGTTCTCCCTATTCATTCAGACTTACCGGATCAGGGGCAACATCTGTTCTGGCTATAACATCTGACTAGGAGGAAAAAGGTTACCTATGCTTTGGAACAGAAGACGCTGTTTACAGGATTATGGGAGGGTGTGGTCCCTTAGTTGCAGGTCTCCTCTCTCCCTCACCATTACTTACCTGATCAGGGGTAGCATCTGTTCAAACAGTAATACTACTAGGAAAGGGGATTACCCTCACTGTATGGGATACACACTATGTGATTGAGTTATTTCTTGATTTAAGCGCTCCTACTCCCTTCTGATCCATCAGTGGCTCAACAGCAACTGGCTAGAAGCCAGGATAACTTTATCATAAAAGAACTCATGCACACTAATTCACTAATTAATGGGGTCATTTATTTTATCAATAATAAAACATACATATACAAAACTATGGGGGGTCTCTATAACTAGCAGTAACTTTAACACACCGCTGAAAGAGAAGGATTAAACATAACAGGAACACTCCGCTGAAAGGGAAAGGATTAGTTAGACATCCTAGGGAATAAGAACAAGATTAAGGTGTTGTAAGTGTAACTAATTCAGACTACCTCACCTATTAGAAGGAAGATTTCTCTCTCTGCCTCTGGTGGGATTAGGGCTCTCTCTCTTCCTCTGGTGGGATTAGGGCTCTCTCTGTCTCTCCCTCCTTTACCACATCACCACGCCTCTGGTTCAGTTGCTCCAGCTGACAGCCTTCTTTGATGCTCTCTGCACTGCTTTCTCTCTCCTCATCTTCAGCAATCGTCTGCCTTCTTTCTCCATTTAAGAACTGCACTCTATTCTGCAGCTCCAGCAGACATCCTCTCTCTCTCTGCAAGCTGTTCTGAGCTCCAAGCTGAACTGAGCTCCCAGCTGTTCTGTGCTCCAAGCTGTTCTGAGCACCACGCTGAACTGCACACCACGCTGGACTGAACTCCAAACTGAACTGACCACTCCTCCTCTCCTGTAGCTCACTAATATGGATTCCTCTCCCCTCATGGAAATTTCCACCGGAGGGCTGTCTCCCACCGAATTCCTGTGCCAGCTCCCAGGCTTCCACGCAACCGCAGTGGCCATCTGCTTGTTACGTCTGGGCCCAAGAGAAAAACACATTTCTCGGATAAGAAGCAGTCCTAACTGGATTTTCCTCTAGCACACAACAGCCTTAACTATAAACATTGCCTTTACCCTAAAAAGCCTCTCAGCTTCATCAAGATGGAGTCCCTCTAGCTCTAGGCCTGTAGGCCTGAAAGGGATGCAGAATACCTACATAAACCATACCAATGTGTCTAATATGTCAAAGCCAATAGGCAATAGACAGGTTAAAGTCAAGAATAAAGGCATATTAAGCAGCTATCCTCTTCTAGGTCTGGAAAAAAGGGCTTAAAAGGGCCAACACAGGCTAAGAATACCTATACTAGATGTGAGCAAGATTAATGATCTATATCACTGCTAAATAAAGCCAAAAACTCTGCCATAACATTCCACCCTTAGATCCTTATCTTGCGAACATCAATAAACAACAACAACCATATAAACAAACATCAACACAATCTATCCAACACAGGCTAAGAATACCTATCCTAGATGTGAGCAAGACTAAGATCTATATCACTGCTAAATAGAGCCCAAAAACTCTGCCATCCACCCTTAGATCCTTATCTTGCGAACATTTATAAACAATAACATCCAGATAAACAAACATCAACACAATCTATCAACAAATCAAAAACTAAAAAACTCCCTAAAAAGAATGACAACGTAAGGAAATTCCACCTGAAACTCAATGGTAGGGAATACAAACCTAACAACCAACTGAAAACAAATCAAAGCAACCTTGACTTGAATGCTGAAACATATCTGAAACTAACCAAAGCATCCTCAAACTAAATGTGCCTCAACTTCTAGTGATAACTGGTGAAATCTAGTGATGTAGGGACTTATGTGTTGAATGAAAACAGCAAGGGGCCTAAATGGGGCCTACTTCGGACAACTTAAGCCTAAATGAGGCCTACCTACTATAGTCAACTTAAATAATGATGACTCATAAAATCTATTGGTGTAGGGGCTTGTTTGTGGGATGAAAATAACAATGGGCCTAAATGAGGCCTACCTACTGACATTTGTCAATTTAAAAAAAAAAAAAAAAAAAAACATTTTGGTGAAATCCGAGAAGTAGACATGACAAACTGTTTCAATGTTTGGGCAAACATCAATACATAATCATACTAAAAGACACACCTCCCAGGACAATCCAAAGTCTAAGGTAACCACCCTTTGATCAATCAAGGTGAGAATGTAAGAACAGTAAAAAACAACCCCATTTCTACAAGATAGCTGGTGTAACACCAAGCCTAAAACAGCCATTTTACATCACACTGTGGAACACATGTGTGCACCACCATTCAACAAAAAAGTCCTTCATTGGCAAAAACTGTTTTGAAGAAAACAGAAAAACTATAATAGGTGACATATTTGTGTTATTTTAAAAGTGGGGCCTGCTTGTAGTGAATGAAAACATGGGAATAATGCAGGCCAAGGTATTACGTAACCAAATCCTTGTGTAATTCTGTCACAAATAAAACATGTTTGTGTTTTTTCTTAAAAGTGGGGCCTGCTCGTAGTGATGTCAAGAAAAATACAGGCCAAGGAATTATGTGACCAAGTCCATTTGGAAAAAAAAGTCAATTTTTTGTTTCTTCAGTGTAGGCCACCACCCTGCATCTTCGGTATCCGGACACTTCCTCCGATGCGGCCATCCATCACCCTTCCGGTCTGGTCTGGTCTGGTTCCATCATCCAAAAATAATAAACTAAAATAAAAACATGAAAGTAAAAAACTAAAACAACAAAGGAAGTGGAAGGGGGAGGGGCCACGCACAACCACAACCCAGCAATCCTAGGGACAAGAAAACAAGTATCATTAATCTTGCATGACAAAATTTTCCATTTAAAAAGCACCCCGGGTGCCTTTCATTATTGAAAAGAAAATATCCGAATTAATTAAAAACATTCAAAATTTAATTTTTAAGTTCATGCAGTGGGGCCTAACATACCCTAATCATCTCTAAGCCAGCCTTCTCCCTTCAGACGCGGGAGCCAGGCTACAGTGTGAAGCTATTTGAATCACTGCCAAATGATGATCTCACAGCAGGAGCAGGGCACTGCAAGCCTCCCATTTCCCTGGTCAGAGAAGCCCGCCCAGGCCCACTGCAACTAACTAACTCCAAGGGCAAGAGTCTGCAAGAGTCCCTTATCAGCAGGCAATGAAGCCGCCTGCGTCAACAGCCAAGAAGAGCCAGTTAGCCCCACCCTTAGATAAACAAGCCGTCCGCGGAAGAAAATTGGATTATAGCCAATCATAACGAGACAGGGACGTGATCGGAACCTGCAGAGGGAAGAGAAAAAAAACTCGTCCTCACAAACCAGCTGGTCTGCCAAGGTCGACAAACAAATTCCTTGCTTGTTCCCAGGCCTGATTGTACTAACGAAAGCCAGCATTTAAAAAAAAAACAATTCAGTTACAGTGTACTGCTAATTAAAAGCTCCAGTTTCTAAAAAGACTTTTGTCTAACTAATTCAGCTAAAGGCAAGACATTTAAAATATGGGCACTTATTTAGAAAGGGGCAACTCAGTTTTGCACACAAAATTATACATTCTGCATTAGGAGAAGAAAAAAAAAAACGAATTAACATGAACCATTGTCAGCTGCTGAAAGAGAAATAATTTTAAAACAACATAATTGTACATTACAATGTAATTTAACATGCAAGCCATTTAAGCCAACCTAATAAAAGGGCCACATTCATACACTAATAAACATCCTATTATTTTCTAACTGAGTTGGTGAACTTATTAAGGCTGGTTTCGCTGACACATTTATAAAAAATGTTGTATTTTACATATGGGAAAATAATAATGTTACATTTAATATTTTTTCAAAGGCACACGGTTGCCTTTCACTAATTAAAAGCACATGTTACCATGCACTGTCGGGCAAGATTTATTATTCTCAACCTGTGATCATTGCAACCAGCACATTCCTTTCTGGATGGAAAACCCTCAAAGAAATAATTAATGAAAACAGCTCCGTAGCGTGCACTCTAACAGGGCCATCTTTTTAACATTTCACTCATTTTAAAAGAACACAGCTCTCTCCTCGCAAACCCTTAATTCAATTCGACTGGTTGATCTATAACCACATCAGTTCCAAGGCAAACCCACACAAATTCGTAGACGCATTTCAAAAAGAATGTGAAAAGAACAAAACCCTTTGCAAGGCACAAGATGTTACCTTTCCGTCAAGAAGTTGACAAAGCACATAGGCAGACCAAGGAACCAAAAAAAAAGTCTAAATCAAACCATCAAATAATTCTTAAAATAATCCACTGACTTTCATAGTCAGGTCAAATAACCATGCATGTTGACAGCATGTAAAAAAAAAAGACTGCCATCTCAACTCAAAATGTTAACCCTTTGGCAGCTCAAGCACAATCATTCCCCAATGTCCATGGATACATGGGAAAGTCATGAGCACATCTCTTCACGTTTACAGGTGACACGTACACATATTTTCAAAACGTTATCCCCAAGCACCCGAGAGAGATCCAGCTCTCTCCTGCCTAACGTAATGATAACATGCCCTGTCCAAGCCATGACCACATGGCGCTATTCACAAGCCATATTTACAAGACAAACTCTTCACAAACAATATATCCAAGGCGCAATGCACAAGGAACACAGTAGATCAACATGAGAACATGCACCTCACAAGCCACAATAATATGGCGCTATTCACAAGCCATATTTACAAGGAGCTATATTCAAAGAACTCCACAGATCATATAACAATGAACACATTTCACATTGCACAGCATAAGCAGATGCAGCAAGCAATTTAATGGGCAATTTAAAAGCATTTTTTACACACATTTATACAATTGGACCATCACAAAGATGTAACTGGCTCCCTCATGTAATGCCATCCTTCAACCCTGACATTTTAAACACCAAGATGAAAACCATTCCTTCCACCCTGAATAAACCAAATGCCATGATGTGATGCAATCTCCTCACGCTGCAACTGTTCAAGCCCATAGGTCTAACAGGCTACATAAACTGCAACATTACGCCAGATGGAACCGGCGTTCAGGGCACTCCCTCAGAACACATGGGAAACAATCTAAGCACATGGCAAGGTCACACAGGATTCGTAAGATGCCGACTACGCCAAATGTTATGTTTGGCGCTCAGGGCACTCCCACACAACACATTGGAAACAATCTAAGCACATGGCCAGGACACACAGGATTCGTAAGATGCCGACTACGCCAAATGTTATGGCCGGATTTTCTGAGTAGGTGGGATCAGCCCCTAGGGGCCCCTCCAACCCAGCCAGAACGTAATCACATCCCTCCTCAGGACCAACTATCCAGGCACCTGGGCACCCACCTGAAGATGGGGAACTCGCAATATACAAGCTCAT
Source organism: Lissotriton vulgaris (assembly GCF_964263255.1). Taxonomy (NCBI): domain Eukaryota; kingdom Metazoa; phylum Chordata; class Amphibia; order Caudata; family Salamandridae; genus Lissotriton; species Lissotriton vulgaris. The sequence continues at coordinate 144,189 of NW_028249558.1, read as the reverse complement.
ATTATTAAAAACACCACTAAATCTATAGGGATACTAAGAATACTCACTGATTACTAGGGATATCCATACCCTACACCACACTTATATTCACATCAGTTGGTCTCGCGGCCGCCCTGACCCAGACCGTTCTACCCTAGGGCAGATATGACACACAATCCGGTGCGTCTACACATGGGCCTGCAGAACCCAATGCTCCCTTTTCCAAACTGTTTGCAATCCTGCAAAACTACACGCTAGTTCAACCCCCTAGCGCTCTCACTTATTCAAGCCACAATCCTGTGGGTATCGGCACTGGTAATCCTCCCCAGTGTTCTCACTAACGCCGTATATCAACGACGACCACATTCCTATGAACACCTATATATATATATATATTGGGAAGTTTCTTCACTAAGGGTCTGCTACTACAATAATAATATGGGATAGCCGAATTACTTAGTGTCAACAATTCCCTAGTTCAAGGGCTCCCTGTTCTCCCTATTCATTCAGACTTACCGGATCAGGGGCAACATCTGTTCTGGCTATAACATCTGACTAGGAGGAAAAAGGTTACCTATGCTTTGGAACAGAAGACGCTGTTTACAGGATTTTGGGAGGGTGTGGTCCCTTAGTTGCAGGTCTCCTCTCTCCCTCACCATTACTTACCTGATCAGGGGTAGCATCTGTTCAAACAGTAATACTACTAGGAAAGGGGATTACCCTCACTGTATGGGATACACACTATGTGATTGAGTTATTTCTTGATTTAAGCGCTCCTACTCCCTTCTGATCCATCAGTGGCTCAACAGCAACTGGCTAGAAGCCAGGATAACTTTATCATAAAAGAACTCATGCACACTAATTCACTAATTAATGGGGTCATTTATTTTATCAATAATAAAACATACATATACAAAACTATGGGGGGTCTCTATAACTAGCAGTAACTTTAACACACCGCTGAAAGAGAAGGATTAAACATAACAGGAACACTCCGCTGAAAGGGAAAGGATTAGTTAGACATCCTAGGGAATAAGAACAAGATTAAGGTGTTGTAAGTGTAACTAATTCAGACTACCTCACCTATTAGAAGGAAGATTTCTCTCTCTGCCTCTGGTGGGATTAGGGCTCTCTCTCTGCCTCTGGTGGGATTAGGGCTCTCTCTGTCTCTCCCTCCTTCACCACATCACCACGCCTCTGGTTCAGTTGCTCCAGCTGACAGCCTTCTTTGATGCTCTCTGCACTGCTTTCTCTCTCCTCATCTTCAGCAATCGTCTGCCTTCTTTCTCCATTTAAGAACTGCACTCTATTCTGCAGCTCCAGCAGACATCCTCTCTCTCTCTGCAAGCTGTTCTGAGCTCCAAGCTGAACTGAGCTCCCAGCTGTTCTGTGCTCCAAGCTGTTCTGAGCACCACGCTGAACTGCACACCACGCTGGACTGAACTCCAAACTGAACTGACCACTCCTCCTCTCCTGTAGCTCGCTAATATGGATTCCTCTCCCCTCATGGAAATTTCCACCGGAGGGCTGTCTCCTACCGAATTCCTGTGCCAGCTCCCAGGCTTCCACGCAACCGCAGTGGCCATCTGCTTGTTACGTCTGGGCCCAAGAGAAAAACACATTTCTCGGATAAGAAGCAGTCCTAACTGGATTTTCCTCTAGCACACAACAGCCTTAACTATAAACATTGCCTTTACCCTAAAAAGCCTCTCAGCTTCATCAAGATGGAGTCCCTCTAGCTCTAGGCCTGTAGGCCTGAAAGGGATGCAGAATACCTACATAAACCATACCAATGTGTCTAATATGTCAAAGCCAATAGGCAATAGACAGGTTAAAGTCAAGAATAAAGGCATATTAAGCAGCTATCCTCTTCTAGGTCTGGAAAAAGGGCTTAAAAGGGCCAACACAGGCTAAGAATACCTATACTAGATGTGAGCAAGATTAATGATCTATATCACTGCTAAATAAAGCCAAAAACTCTGCCATAACAGGGATACATTGTCGAAATCTTGGATGTTCTGCATATAATCTTGTTGTCCGATATTCAGATGGAGGAATCTGCACAGGACGTTCATCATATGGTCCTCTTTTTCCTGTTGGGAACAACTGTGGAAAACAACAAGCTTCCAAGCTCTCTTCCCATACACTCATGGGGGTTCATTTTGCTTTTTTTCATTTGGAACACATAAATAGTGTTCCCCATCACTTCTTTTGAATGAAGTGGATGCACACTGTAATATTCATAGATTTCTTCCCATCTTTTTCAATGTGTCCACTTGACAGTTCAGTATCTTCTGCTAAAACTAGTTCTTCTTCTCCTATATAAGCATTCTTATAGTATTTATTGGTTTTTATCAATACAATGTTGCCTTTTGCACTTTCCTAACATCCACTAACTCCTGCCAGATTTTCTTATTCTTAGTCAGCACACCATTAACAAGAATAACTAGTGGTTCACTTTCTACAATCTCTACACCAAAAGTTTCAATATTTTTCTGTAAATCTAACGGTAAATACACAACTCTTCCTTTTAATCCTCTTTGTAAATCTGAAGGAGGCAATTTACCTGTTTTAGGCTCCATACGAACAATAGCCTGAAATGGGTGCACACATTGAATGAGAATAGACTCAAAGGTGTTTAAATCTATCAGTTCTGGAGGAATAGCAACCAACTCTAGATTATTATGAACAGCTCTAGCGGGCATTTTATTCTCATCTATTTTGTTATAACAATATTTACAAATATGCTGATTCGAACCCAAATCAAAACAATTCTCTAGCAACAAATAAGTTGCAAATTCTTTCCAATTATCATTATTTTCTTTTCCCATTTTTAAATACAGATCAACACTCCTAGTCTGATTTTTGTAGTGAGTTCGGCGACAACAAATACAAGAAAAATTTGGCCTTTCACCTGAAATTACCTTAAACTTTGTAATTTCATTTTGAAATTGTTGTACATCTATGTTCAACATTCTCTACAACATGTTCTTCTATTAATGTCAGAGTTTCTTCAGTCTCTACTTCTGGACCAAAGTAACAAAACTCAATATCATCACAAACCTGTTGCACATCTGATACTGACCCATGTAAAAGAGCACTGTCCAACTCATTTAACTTTAGTGCTGGACTTTTTGCATATTAAAATCTTCTCACTAACTTCCGCATTTGAGTATGATGTACTGCCAACATCCTGAAATGATGGAAAACACTTCGACGCACTTTCCTAGAAAGACAAGCCAGAGAATGACCATTCAAACCTGTGTGTTTTCTCACACTGCAAGGGTCTATTCCTTACAACACCTTCATCTTTTGTTTATTACTTTTTTTACAATATGCTTGTAAGAAATTGTGTAATTTATCAATAGATTTCTGTCGTACACTACAAACACTACTACAATCCCAAGTGTACACTGGGGCTTTAGGACGTCTGCCTAGAACTTCATCAGCTATCACTTCTTCTGCATTTCTAGGAACCATTTGCTCTTTCTCAATTGGACAACCATTTTTAACCTCCATCATAAGTTCAACCACTGGTGTCAACTACACAAAACAAATTATTGCTCTGTAAATAACTCTCTTCATTAAAAAAAGGCTCAGAACTTGAAGAGTGTTTCCATTCCTCTAAAAAAATCACAAAAATTACCTTTGTTAATTACTCTTTTCCCCTTACTATTGGCCTTCATTAAATGGATTGGTTTATCTAGTGATCAAATTCTGTTTATTAGTAAAATAAAGAGTTTCCTCTTTACTTCAAAAACCTTTTCAACAATGAATTCGATATGCTTCTTCTTTTTATAAAATACTGTTCTCTTTCTATATTTATTTGTATCTTTCATCAAATTATGGACTACTCTGTTGTAAAATATTTTTTTGCGCATTTCTCTATATTGATTTTCTCTTCTTTTACTATCAGTTGTATCCTTTGTTTGTACATTGCCTTTTTTTCCTTTCCTATTATTTGCACTTTTTTTATGCTTGGAACATTTTCCCTGCTTTGTACATTTGCATTTTTTTTCTAAATCTAGTAATATTTTTTTATGAAGTCCTTTCTGGTCTTACCAGAAATGTTTCTCTTTTTAGCCAAATTATGTTGGTCTTCCAATACTTGTGGTTGAGTTTTTTTTAAGTAAGTATCCGTTTTCTGGGTTGTATCATGTCTATCTCATCTTTTCTAGATATATGAGGAAACTTTTTTCTCTTTAGGACCCCAACCCCCCACCCACTCCCTCTTCCCCCCTTGAGGAACCCCCCCTTATTACCTTTGGCGATTGTATCGCCATTTGAGGGCCCTACCCCTGACCTGGATTTTTGCCTCAATTATATCAACTATGTAAAATAAAGTGCCTACACCCATTTCATCTTTTATGTTCTTAATTTTTATATATATATTTTTTTTTTTTCCTTTTTATTTAATTTTCCCCCTTTATTTATGTATTTTTTTCCTTATGAATAGGTACCACTTATGCTAGTTTTTTTTTTAATATATTTTTTTATATTTGTATTTTATTATATATGTCTTTATATTTTTATTTTACACACCTATGTTTTTATAAATGTATTTATAATTACCGTGCTCCAAATAATTAAGGCCCATGTATACTTATCGTTCTGTGATATCTACTCTTCTCATAAAATTAATTATGATATATATTTATCGCTGAGCATCTTTCAAATTGATAATAAAGCTATCGACTTCCTGAGGGGACGTAAAATTGTACGTTTTGTTATTCCATACCACCCGCAATGAGGCCGGAAACTTCATCATGACCTGTGCCCCTAACCCTCTTAATTCCTGCATCCTGGACCCCAACTCCCACTGCCTCTGCGCTGTCACTCTACCAACATCAGAGCGAATTAAATATTTAGAGGAGTCAATCTGAAGTGAGGGATCGATGAGAGCCCTACCTAATATCAGTTCTTTTACTGAGTATGAGAGAAAATTTACTAAGATTTTCCTGGGTGGATTTCTGTCAGGATGACGTCGAAAGGGATCTCTATGTTCCCGCTGTACTTCATTCTCGAGATAAATATCGAGTCTGTCCTTCAGGACTCCTTCTCTCAACAACTTACAGACCAAGGCCTTTACATCTCCATTTTCAGCTCCTTCAGGAACTTTCAAAAACGTCAGATTGTTACGTCTGGCATGTATCTCCAACCATTCCATTTCCTGCTGCAAAGTCTGATTCTGAGCTTTCAATTCAAATATCGTTTTTGAGTGTGCTTGCAAGACTCTCGTAAGAACTGCTACCTCCCCTTCTAAAGCTTCTGTTCTTGTGCAAATATCGTCTAGTTTGCTTTCAAGGCTAGTGCACTTCTCAGCAGTTTCTTTCTGATTTCGTTCAGATGTTTCGAATTTGGGGAGTAGCTTCGCTAGAAGATCTTTCCGTAGGGATGTGAATAAACTCTCCATATTCCCCCCTCCCTCTTTCTGCACTTGTTGCATTTGAAAATCCAGTCTTTGGCTATTCCCCCCTGAGGGGTCAGCTACCTCAGATGAAGAATTGTCAGCAAGACTGACTGCTACTTGAAGGATGGTACCTGGTGGGGGCTCAGCGGAAGTGGAATTTTCGCTGCTTCGGTCCTGTAAATCAGTGCTAGACAAACAATCTCCCAAATCAGTCTCAGGCTCAGAAAGCAGGGGAGCGTACTTATTTTGAGACATCGCGAAAAAGCAGGAGCCGAGCGCAGGGGCAATATTAGACACCTGAGATTCAGTTTGTGGCGTCGCCTGCTTACTGGCTATATCCACACTGGAAACTGTTTTCTCCATTATTTTAAAGTATGATTTTAGGGAGGGAACAGGTTTTAGTGTCACACAATTTTACTTTTCTCCCTCCTTTCTCTTTTTTTTTGCCGCAGAGTCAAAGGGACAGGTAACAAGCCATTCGAAGAGGAATGTGGTAATTCCCTCTCAGGTAGGGAGCGAAGGAGATATCTGCTCCTTGTAATTGTAGGGGCTGCAACCACAGTTTCTGATACTCTTAGCGTCTCCCTAAACTCTAGTTTGTCCCTTCTAGCCTTGGGTTCCCTTGTTGTGGGTAGAGTTTTGTTCAAAGTTAATAAGGGGGTCTGAATAGCCTTGGTATTTACATCGATATCAATGTCCATCATTTTAAGATCTTTGGATGCGACGCAGAAGACCTGTATCAGTGCCTGTAGCCTAAAGCAGCCCCCAAGTGCCACACAGCGACTCTCCCTAACCTCTCTACACACAGAAGACACACTGCATGCACCTGAGAGCTCTCCTTCCGTCTCTCTGCCCCAAGAATGATACCGATACTGATACCGATACCCACTCACCGCCGCTGCTGTCTGAATCCTGCGCTAAACACTCGATCGGTTCACTATACCGACCACTCTCCGCTCATCTTGATCCCTTCGACCTCCAGACTCGCTGCGTCTGACGTTGAGCAGAGCGTCCACGCCCATTGAGCCTCTGGGTCCTAGTGCACGTCGCTCCACTCAGCTCAGGTCGGCTTGCTCCGTGAAACCCCCAAAGATGCAAAAGACACAAGGTACGGGTAAGAAAGTGGTTTTTTGAAAGAGGAACAATAAGCCTCATTTGCTCACCGCATAGTTATCATTCATGCGACTTGCTGGAAAAGCGCAAGCACTCCGGTATGGCCAGATTCCTCCAGATCAGGGACGGAGCTCTCATGGCCGGAGTCAACCCGCCGCCATCTTCCTCCTCAAGCTGTTATGTGTTGTGTTTCCTCATATATCTAGAAAAGATGAGATAGACATGATACAACCCTTAAATAGAGTAAATATTGGAGCTAAATTAGCAATTGGATACCTTTTCTTTTAATGATAAATATGGAAATTGTGAATAAAATAAAAATAATAAGTTGGAAAGTCAACGGATTGAGGGAGAGTAGAAAACTGGGAATTTCTGAAAAAGTCTGGGGCCCATATTTTTCTTCTGGAAGAAACTCACCTTGAACAGCAGGGGCCTCATTTATGAAAAGTGACGCATCCTTGCGGAAACGCAGGGGTGCGTCACTTTTCCGTACGACACGCTGCGCCAGAAACTTGCGGCGCGGATGCGTCATATCTACGGAATGACGCACCGTGCCGCAAGCGGAGGCGCAAGGCGGGGAAAAGTCACGCAGACGCGGCCGTCCTGACGTAGCGAAAAGACACGCAAGTGCGGTAAAAATGCCGTAAGTCGCATTTGCGGAACGGCGCACGTGTACGCATCGCTGCGTCACTATTACGTTGCGTCAGAATCCGGAAAACGCCAAAAACACGCGCATCTATCACCTAATTCTCCCGCAAATGGAAAAAATTGCCACCATGGAGCCTGAAGGTCAGAGCAGCAGCCAAGGAAACCTGCCACATGGCAGCCAGGATGCCCAGCCTGCAACACAGGGAGAAACTCTTGGAAAGAGGAAGCGCAAAACAAATTTCAGTGCTGAGGAGAATGATACACTGATAAGTGAGGTAACAGACCACCAGCACCAGCTGTTTGCCAGTTCCAAATTGCCACTAGCCAAAAAAGAGGCCATTTGGCTGGACATATTGACCAAGGTGAACAGTAAGACTCTGGGCTTATAGGAGGAGGCAGCCCATCACAACAAGAAGAGCTGGATGACCTTGAGGAGCGGGTTGCAGCGGTCATCCCAGAGGAGTTGGTCGTTGGAATCTCAGGGCAGGACAGTGCACTGCATGAGGAACTGGAAGAGACACAGGAAGACACACAGGGTAAGTCCCTACAAGGGGAAATGTGCAAATAAGGTAATGTTGTGCTGTGCAGAAAGTAAGGTGGGTGGTTCAATTACTGACGTGTTGTGGAAAGCAGGGTCTACAAAATGTATTGTACCACGGACATGCACATGTTACATTTGGGAAACAGCTACCCCTGTGCAAGTAAACCTATATGTCCAAAGTGAAGTCCCAGCCCACTGCTGCACCTGACAAGTGCCACACGCAGGTGCAAAGATATAACTACCCTCCTGAAAAGAAAATCACACAACATCCTGCAACAGACCGAGTGTCACACTTGTATGACTTGGACTGCTACCACTGTGCTGGCAGGATGTAATTTTGTTCATGTAGTGGTGCCACAATGTGCCACACCCACAATATTAGGCCACAGACAGCCATCTAACATAGTACAACATATCATGTCATTGCATCATTACCACATTAAAGTGTCAGAAAGCGCACTTCCAGGGCTGTTGCTAAGGGTATACCCAGAAACATCTATGTCCAATTGACAATGTACAATAGGAACATCAAAATGTAACTATCATGCTGCGCAACAAAGATATGCATACACAGAGTCTGTGTAAGGCATGCAAACCTGAATTAAAACGTAATCTCCCCTCCATGATAAAAACAACATATCTCTTTTGCATTCAAGTGGACACATAGAAAGGTTAAAAATCTGTTCATGACTGCATCATGCACGAATGTGTCCTTTCCATGCACACAAACACTGATCCCCTGCACAGCTGGACCCCCTGCAACATGGTGCAAGTCTGCCTGGGTTGGCGCATGGCAAGCATTGTGTACCTGTGTTGTTGCGAAGGACAGGTGTGCTGCTGAGTATGGCCATGGGCCTGGTCACGATAATGTAGTTGTCGTAGTACATGGTCAACCTTGGCACATTAGAGTGCCTGCTCATTCTGAGTGTACCAGTGTATGGGTTAACAATGCCTCTTTGATGATTGTCGTGCTGCCACATGCAGGTGACACAGAAGTTGTCAGTGACCGTGATGGTGATGTCTGTAGCAGAGTTATGTCCTGGCAGGTGAGGTGGCATACAGGGTTGAAGGTGAGGAGGTACCTGACATTGTATACTTGCAGTGTTCAAGAGGAATAAACCTTTGTTCACAGTGTGTACCTGAGGCAGTCAAATGCAAACAGCGTACAGTATGGTAGCCGTTGTGTCATGCGATGACCATTTCAATGTATGCTGCACAATGTCAACTATGCAATGCATGTGTTCCAAAATAATATATACAAATTCTACTTCTTTGTGACACAATTATGTTGTGATTTAAGTCATACATGTGGTAATGTGTGTCACTATGTGAAAAAAATAAATATTTACAAATGTGAAAGAGTAATAAAAATGTTGTGCATTTATGTGTCAAACACTAACAATTGGTAGTGTCATGGGGGATAAATGTCTGAACTATTATTTGGATAGGTGTACATCATGAGAAATATGGGGTAACATCACAGATTATGAACCAATGCAGTGTACTTAATTTTTGGCTATGATAAATGGTGTGTGCAGCACTCACAAATCTGACTCCATTGTGTGTGTTGTGGTTGTTCATAAAGGTATTGAATGCTTCAGGTCTGGGTGTGTGGTGACAAGGAAACTCAATCCATGTACTCACTGAACTTTGAACAGTGTATTTAAAGTCTCCGCTGTGAAACACCTACTCTACAGTTGCAACATGCCAAGTATGAACAATGAATGAAATGGAATGTCATGACACGGCATGTTTTGGTATAATGTATGTGCCTTTTTGTACAAGAGTGTCACACCTGTTGTCCATGGGGGCACAATGTCAAACATTGGCAATTGTGGAGGGAGAGCTGTGAGTTAACAAATGCAGGACAGAACAATCAATGTCTCATGGTTGCAGGGATGTGTGTGTGAGTGTGTGCAGCAAAACATATAGAGGCCCATTCACAGAATGAACTCAAGACTCAATTCTAATCTTACTACTATATAGTAATTCACAGCATGCACTTACTACTTTTTCACATTCACACAATGAACTTCATACTTTTGGCATTCACAGAAGTAACGATTTTGCCTAAAGTGTCTCTGAAGACAGACTTAAGATAGAGTAAAGGCAAAATCCTAACTCCTGTGAATACCAAAAGTACTAAGTTCATTATGTGAATGCCCAAAGTACTAAGGGCCTTATTTATGAAGGCCTTGCGCCGCCGGTGCGTCACTTTTTCCCATGTAAAAAGTGACGCACCGGCGGCGCAAGGCCTTCATAAATAAGGCCCTAAGTGTATTCTATCAACACCAAAAAAGTATCAAGTTTACTATTGAGTTTCAAGTTTGTTTTGCAAATCCGGAACACATTGAGGGAAGTCATACCTCAAAGATGTGTCCCAGTTCTCTGCAGCCTATGCAACCCTGCCTTTGTGTCACGTGAAAGGAATCCGCCAGCCAGGCTCACTACTCTGAGTCAATCACAATGCTGTGAAGTGTTGGTGTCACTTGTAATAGTAAGTGGGACAATAAATGCTGGAATGTTGGCCATGTTTGCCATGGATCCAGAAATCCAGCCTGTATACCTAACATGGAAGTGGGTATTACTGCTCTGGTCATCATAAGTGGTACCTGAGTCACCTTGGCAATATGCACATGAGCCACATTATGTAATATGGCCCCTACCCACCCTCCCATGCCATGATGACACATAGCATTATCACATCAGTCACTCATCCCTTCGGTCTCCATAATAAGTCATTTCAGTTCTCTCATCTGAGCCCACAATCCACATATGGTCTATGAACTACCACTAAGGCCACCACCCCTGTGTTCATGTGTTCCCTCATCACTGAATATTGTAAGTCGCAATTAGCCTACTCCATGTCAGCCGCTGTGCAAGCCCACAGCAGACGGATGTACATGGTGTGCTGAAGCCACGCCTATGGGAAGTCCAAATGTGCCCATCTGGGTCTCAAATGCAATCATTTCCAGCAGCAACTGATATACAGTCATTCACTGATGCAGCTCAGCCAGCCTCCATGCACTTATACATGGAAAACATTTGAGAATGACAACAGGCCTTTCCAAACATGACCCACAGACATTGCACATGCCTACACTGCTGACAAACCTCTAACACCACCCTGGTGTCAAACACAGCCTACACCAACGTTACTGCAAGTGAAAGTCACACCTGGATACACAACTGTGCATACCACACCTCCACACTGTGCAAGCCTAACAAACAGCACTACAGGGACACGGCATGATAGAGCACTGATCTCTAAGAAGCAAGAGGCACCAGCAGATACCTTTAGAAGAAATGTATAAACACCAAGACACCTGGGGCCTTATTTATGAAGGACTTGCGGCGCCGGTGCGTCACTTTTTACATGGGAAAAAGTGACGCATCGGCGCCGCAAGTCCTTCATGAATAAGGCCCCTGAAATGTAAAACACATACATGGCCCCAATGAGGGAGAACCACAAAAAAACAATCCTACATAATGGAAATTCCTGCCAACTAGGCAAGGTCCTGCATTTATACAAGAACCTATGCTGCAAAGCCACAGACATCACCCTGGCACTACAGACCTGTGATAAGTGTCCAACAAAGTTCACCATAAACAACAACAATTTCACTACAATAACTTTCCCGTACACATGAGATGCCACAGGCAGCACCACCCACACCTCTCACAACACAACAGCCATACTACCATACCCACCGGGACACCAGTCACAGCTCAATGCACACCCTCAAACATGAGATACAGCCACCTGTGGGATCAGTACAGCCCTGTCCTCATTATATCAACAACAGCACCAAGATCACCATATTCACAGCCACAGGTGACATCTCCACCCTCCGGGAGCAGGAGCTGTGAGTGTGCTCCAACACAGACTAACAGCACACAGATTTGCCACACTACATGATGCAGGATTCTAAGGAACATTGCTCAACTGGGTCACTCACCCCACCAAGAGGTTCAAGGATCAGACTGACAACCTTCGCCTTCAAATGCACTTAATTCCAATGCTGAATGCAAGAGGGACCATCTATGTGTCTGACCCCTGTCAACATCAACAGGGCTGCCTCAGCACCATATGAAACCAAACACAGCCTCAACATTGTATCCATTGCTGATGACAGACTACTCATACTCTCTCACACCTAAGACTACACCAACTAAACACATGAAAAACAGTGAGGAATGCAGTACGTCCCAGTCTGCATCAACCACAGCTGCATGTAATCAAAATCAGAGAATACCGAATTCTGTGTCCTTGGAACAACTCCTTCAGCATGTGAAAACACATGTTGCATCTACCACTCTGATGGGAAGGGGCTGCCACTAACGCTCAAAGAGATACGTCTTGATGAGTCCTCTGAATGGGAGTAGGTCCTGGGTGTGCCGTAGATGGCCTGGGAGTGCAAGGTCTTGGCGGTGAGGTAGGACAGGGAACTGCTGCTGGAGGTTGGTCATCAGATGCGGTGGACAGCGGTGAGGGGTAGGCTGGTGGAGTGGACGTGGCGTGTGGGGGTGTAGAAGGTGAGTCTGCTGCACATGTAGGGTTGCCCGGCCTAATGGAGTGCATTGTGTGTCTGGTTGTGGAGCTTCAAGCTGATCCACTTGCTGATGGGGAACCAGTGTAGGTCTCACATTTGGGGGATGATGTTGCTGCGGTGGGGGACGTTGACAATCAATGAGCCGTAAGTGCATTGGATGTGTTGCAGTAGTAGTAGGTCTATTTCAGGGAATCCTGCCTACAGTGCATTGCAGTAGTCCAGTCTGCTGGTGCTCAGGGCCTGTGTCACAGTTATTTTTGTCTGGGGTGGGGATCCACTTGTGGATCCTGCATAGCATGTGGAGGCAGTTGTAGCATGAGGGGAAGATGGCGTTGACCTGCTCAGACATGGAGAGGGAGGAGTACTGGAAGTATTGTAAGTTGCGTGTATGGTCAGTGAGTGTTGTTGCTGTTCCCAGTGTGGTTGCGCGACAGGAGTAGTCCCAGGCTCAGGGTGTGGGTCCGAGGATGATGACCTGTGTCATCTCCAAGTACAGTTTCACACTGCTGCTCCTCATCCAGTTGGTGAGGGACTTCATTTCCACGTGGAGGTTTGTTCATGGTGTGTGTGGGTCCCTGGTGATGGAGTGCAAAATGCCACATGCACTTCCTACTGTGCTGGAATGTGTCCCCAATACACACCAACTAAACAGACATCAGGACATGCACTCAAGTAGAATGTTGCAAGTGTGCAAGCACTGTCTGCCCATGTGCCATGTTTTTTTGTAAAGTTCGTATCCATCAAATGATTAATGCCATGTCACTTTTTGTACACATGAGTGATGATGTGTCGCTTGAGCTTTGACATTTTGAAACACAGCAAAGTCAAAAATGGTAGATGACTCTAAATTGTGCATTTGTACACCACATGTCAGACATGATCATAAACCTACATCTATTTTTGATTTCAGGCCATGGTACACCTAATCTGGAGCTGGAAGCCATGTTTGAAACGGACAATGAGGGTGGTGAAAGTGTAACCAGTATGGGCCCAGAAATCATCCAGGACATAATCCAATCACTACAAACTCCCCCTCCACCCACAAGAAGGCAAAGCAGCCCAGTGGGATCTCCGGTTGGCCAACAGGGAAGCACTCCTATGCCACCTCCCACAACATCTGTGCCTCACCAGTCGCCAAACACACTAAATACATTTGAACAGCGTGTAGTGGATGTGCAGAGTCAGTTGGCACAGGAGGTGCGTAAGGGCATTGAGAGCATGGCAGGGACCCTAGAGGGAGTGCTCCGGTGCCTAACCTCAAATCCTGCCAGTGCGGAAACTGGTAGCACCACTGAAGCACCACCACGCACTTTGTTTGACGCCATGACAGAAATTTCAGAAGTCATGCAGCAGAGACACAGACTAATGCCCACCACAAGTGCCAGCTCTGAGGTGGCCAACACTCTGAAAGAAATACAGGACACCCTCAAGCAAATGACAGCCAAACAGGATGAATACCTCACTAAATTGGCTGACTATCAACGAGATGTGACAGCTGTGCTTGAGAGCCAGCAAATAATGCTGAATGCATTTATGCGGTACCTGATGGGCATTGAACATGTTCCAGGTCAAACACCATCGACATCTGCAGTCCATGAAGTGGCTATGCCTACTGTGTCGACTGCCCCACTGGTCACACCATCAGCTGTGACAAACCCATCTGATGAAGATGAATCAGAAGATTTCCCAGTCCTCCGCAGAACAATGCGTTAGAAGCACATATTGTCAGTGTTATATCTTTGTAATGATGTAATGTTCTATGGTCTCTGTGCTCACAGGATTCCAGAGTGTGGAATCCAGGGGGCAGTACACAGATAAACAGTTACTGTGAGAGTTGGTCCTTGGATCTCCCTGTGGTTGTTACTTTGAATAAACTACATTTTCTTCTACAATCCACTGTACTTCAAGTCATTACAGTCAGGAGTCGGATTTTCCTTCACGAGCAATTGTTGTCATCACAAACTACATGTTCCACAAACCCTGTGATCTGGGTGGAGTACATAAGGGTGGAACCTACGGAGAAAGACGTAGGATTAATTTTGTACCTGACCCGTAGGTGGAGTAGGAGGTTCATCCTTGGGAGTGCGTGTTCCTTGTGTTTCCTTGTCTTGGTCCTCTCTCCTGCTCCATGACAAACAGCATCAAGAGGTCCCTCCTAGACGCCACAGCAAAATCCACACAATCCTCAAAGTCGGTCACACTGCCAATCCATAGACAATATACATTGCTTCATTTCCAGAAACAATGTTCCACAACACACTAGCTGCCACACTCCACTATGGCATGCGGCAAGGTAATACACCACACTGGATTGTCTCCTCCCTTGCAGAGCAGATGATTCTGCATAACACATTTCACTGTACAACACACAGAGTCCCTCAGTGACTGTCCATCAGTACCTTTGTCTACTATGTGTACATGGCCCCACTTGCTGATAACATCAGTGGACATGGACTCTGCATATTACCCTACGCCTAATACACCCAGCTCTGCCTCTCCCTCACCAAGGTACACAACATCACAGGACACAACCACAATGGATGCAAGATGTGCCAACAAGTATGTGCCTCAGCTGGACAAATCTCCATTTGTTGTCAAAAGAGGACATCACCCTCACAACAACCACTACCACATGGGACTATACCTGGGGGTACCCTGGGCTGGATAAACAGTTCACCACTCATATGTCTAACACAAACTATACATTGTACAGAACACATCCCTCACCCTGTCAGTATGGATACTAGTAGTATCCTCACCATAGTACTTCACCCTCTGCAAACTGTGCAAGAGCATCAAAATTATTGTCAACTGATGCATTGATTAGACCTGCCACACATCCATCTTCATCATCCGGTTCTATGTTAATGGCCTCAATATCAGTATCAAAAATACCCTCCGGACAAAATTGATTAACGTCCAGACAACCGTAGGTAGACGTTCCCAGTGGCTCACATGATTATACCACTACCGCCAGCACATACAGGAGCACTACTGCATCCACACCCATACAGATATACTGACACTAAAGGAGTTCACACACGCCTACACAGTCAGCCACAACCCTGGGCAAGCAAACCTCTACCAATGAATCTGCTTCTAGGCCCACAAGACATACGTCTGCAATACAGACCTAGCCATGGTCACATTTCCCTGCATCTACATAGCCAGCTTGTTAACCAGCTTTCTTTTCCACTTGCAGGAAAGACGTGGGTCATACTGGCCCTCAGCATTGTGAAACACTGCAAACATTGAGCTACAGTCTCAATACCAGGTGGCCCAATTAATGACGGCCATTGTGCCATCTGACCCTCACTTGTTGTGACGTTGTGTGACGCCTAATCCTGCCTAATAGTCATCATCCATCACCAAGGCACATGGTCATGCGATAATGCAGCATGCATCAAATCTGACCCTTACACGCCTTGTTCTGCGTTACAGGCACGTGCAATGGGTGTTGCTGGGTGCCTTGCCAACAACATCCATTTGCTGTTCACACTGGCCCAGATGTAATAGGAACATGAAATGGTAAGCTTTGTCCAGAAATACACTGACCCAAGGCAGGCTTGACGAAGGCTCAATGTTGAGAATTATGAAGAAGTCTACTTGTCTCACCTTTATCACACAATGCAGTACATATTGTAAGAGGAGGAGCCCGTTGTGATGATTGATTAACTGAGAGGTGTCCGTTCATGTACAAGTCTGATGGTCCCCGCAAGGCAGACACACTTGCCCCATTGTGCAAAGGTGACTGCGTTAGCGAAGAACAGGACATTGTACAACAGTGATGGTGAGAACAACAGGACTGCGCTGTATCTTGCAGACATGGCACGGTCCTGCCCTCCCTCCTGCAAAAGGGTAGCGCAACTGGAAGGGCTGCTGTGCTCCACTATGGAGAAACGTAATGAAAGACGTCCCACAATCTTTACACATGATTGTTGTTCACATGGGCTCACCTGAGACGCATTAGCTAAAGTCCCTCAAGGGTGAGTATTGGCCTGTATAAATTAGTGATAGTGTAAGAACAACTGGCTTAGAATAGCCAACACGTAATGGTAATCTCAGATATGAGATCATTGTTGACATTCCTTGTCCAGCAAGGATAACGCTCACCCAGAACTTATTTCACAACTTCATATGCCTACAAGTCAGAGTCATTGTGAAAGATAAATATGATTTATTTGCAAAAAAAGTTCACACTAAATAAAATCTATGCTAAACTACACTACACTTATCAAAACTATAAATCACATCCTAAACTAAGCTAATCTAAGGCGCTAACATCTACACTTATCTTGTCTAACTTATCCTATACCTACCTCACACATACTACACAGCACACAGATGACCCCCCACCCCCTATTCAACAATCACACATCAGGCACACATACACTTAATCTAAACACATACTAATTAACCTATCTAACTAAACAAGTATATATTTTTTTTGATTTTTTTAATTTTTTTAAACATTTAACATACACTATACATCAACCCCCCACCCACTCCTAATAACTTAACACTTATCCTAACACTATTCCTAAGTACTAAAACTATCCTAATAAATATCTGACTACTTTAACATTTAAACAAGAACAAGGTCCGTAACTTGACAGGTGGTACACCATGTCATCAACAACCACAGTTCTGCAATGTCGTTATTCCTGCTCGTCCATTGCAGCAATGGTGGCCTTCAGGTCAGCAACCATGGACAACAGGGTGGCCAGCTGCAGCTGCATGCCCGCAACCTGCAAAGTCAACTCCTTTTGGCCCTTTTCAAAAGTGTCCATCTTGGCCTCTATTTTGTCTATCTTGGCCATCAGGAGCACACCGTCAATATCAGCCTGCGCACAAGCCTGTTTAGGTGGGGCTACTGCAGCTCCACCTGTCATTGTCCCAAGGGCCTGTGCAATGTTGGTTCCTGATTTAGGATGAGTGCTTGTCACTGGGCTCAGATTAGAGGCATGTCCAGATGTGGAACAACCTGCAGATTGACTATCCATTTGGGGGTCTACATCTGCATGTGAGCCAGTTGCTGGTCCAGACTCAATGTGTGACCTTTTCCCCTTTAGATTCCTGCTCCGCATTTTGCATGGGGAAGTGGGAGTTGGTGATCTCCAGGCCCCTTCAGCACGTGAAGCATCATGTCGGCGTCCCATCTGTCGGAATGCACGACCAACATTGCGTATGTGTCTGTATCTTTCCAGACGGATGCGATACTGCCTCTCCTCATCTTGTGACATGTTGTCTGTAATGGAGCAATGACATCCACATCAGTCTGCACTTACACATTGACACCTGTACACATGCACATTATGCGATCTTCAGAACATTTTGGCAAGGGCCTATCGTTAACAGGGCATCTATTTCAAAGCATGGGGTCATCATCATCGATTGTCATACACAGGGATGCTAAGTGATGTTGCGTAATACCTAAGATGATAATCACTGTAGATGACATGTAAGGCATCAATACATATGAGATGGTACATTCAAATACATTTGTCCTGGGCATGAACCCAATGCCCCCCATTCACATATGCAAGCTCCTTCTCAACATGATGCAAGAGCATCTGTGTGCAGGCAAGTTATCTCTCGGCATTGTAATTTGACACTTCATACGCAGATACAAAGCAAGGTATAGGGACCATCAGCACTGTATGCTGCACAAGGCAACACACATGTGAAAAGCACCATGTAAACAAAACATGGGCACATTAGCATTGTATTGGAAGGAGAAACACAGGTGTGCACTGCAATAGATTTGGGGACTGACTCCTATCATGTGACTCTTGTACATGGGGTGCTGCTTGGTAGTAAATATGTGGTGTGTCTTCACACAAGGCAACACACACTGCACAACACTTCCATGGTAGACGCTTCTTGACAGGGGACAACATATAGACAGCATCAAGGGCTGGTATGTGGATTGACTATGCATGATCATTGATGCAATGCACATTTAAGCACATGTACATCATACCATATCAACTACTGATGTCAATAGGGAATTGTGCCGGTGACCCTTTCAGTAGCATAGGTAAGTGCATGACTGTTGTGCTAATTAATGATGGACTTGCAGCACTGTTCCATCCCTATTACAATGGCAAGTACTAACACACGTGGGCACAAGCAAGTTGAACTTGTAGGAGGAATATCTATGTACTACTACAATGAGCATGTCTCATGTAGCCATGGTATGAATACACTGACTGTCACGTACCCCAAGGGTCCTTGCTCAGCACAACAGTCTTCGACATCTCCATGAGCACACTTGCCACCATTGCATACACACACCACCACAACATAATATCCAATGCCAATAACACCCATCTGGTACTGTGCCTCACCCAAGACCCAGCCACAACCAAACACAACCAACATGAAGGAAAGATAGCCACTGCAGTGGGAAGAAGGTCAGTCAGCAGATACTGTAGACACACAATACAGAGGTTCTCAGCCTTGGCTAATCAACTAGCGCCAGGGACGCCGCCTATTGGTCAACAACAATGGTGACTGCAACAACACCCACGGACCATACACCCCACTTGGGATTTTTCCAGGTCTACTCACTCACAACTAACAAACAAGTGGACATCATGTCATCCTTCTGAATTTTCACCCTGCGCATGGTCCAATAGATATTCAGGTGGATCACCATGGGAACGTGTGAGACGGTCAGCCAGGCCATCATCGACACCCAACTGTACAAGGGGAATGCCCCATACACAGGAATCAATGCCAGACTTCACTTAGAACTACTACCCATAGTGAAAGCATCGGCACAACTCTTCTACGACATCCTTCATCACTGCAGCATTTCTACAGGCCAAAATGACCAACACTGGATCACCGTCAACACAAGGATCACGTTGAGGCTCCTCACACACACACACACGCACACACACATGACATGGGCCCAGAATGACTCCTCAAGGGGCTCTTGTTCTCTGATCCTACCGGCCACCTCTGCTCCACCAGCCTCCCACTAGCCACCATACCAAGGATTGACTGCTCCACCACTGGAGGTAGATCACCCTCCTACCTGGCCTCAAAGACATGAAACACCCTTGGGGCACAACTACGACAGACCAGGACCATCTTACCTTCATTTAATAACTGAAGACCTAACTATTTCATGAGTAGCAGCACACCCCCTCCCTTCAGTGACTTGAGACCCTCACACCTGAGTATGGTGCTCTATGGAGGGCTAGATGTATTTTTTGAATGTGGTCTATTTTTGTGTGATGTATACTTACAGCAGCACAATTAGTGTTACTGTGTACCATGCACACTGTAACACCTCATACATGTGACCCTAATATTTGTGTTCATGCATTTCCACATGGTGCCATTGAGTCATTGACACTTCCATGCACATGTGATGTGTAAACAGGATGCATGCAAGAATGATGCATTTCGACTGTCTGCATACATGTCATGCATGAGGAGACATTGTAAGCATACAGACAAAGATAGTAATGATTTCACACTCACCAGTGGCCTTAGGATCCTTGAAGGACTCCACCTCTTCCCTTGTGTATGGTGGTGGCCCACCTACAAGTGAAAGACAATATACCAGAATGTCAGCGTATGCAGCATATTTCCACACAGTACAGACATTACATGAGAGTCAGTTGTATCCTCAAGATTGGTTTACGTGCGTCCCATGAGTCAACGTACATCAGACAACAGTCTATGGCTAACTGCTTCACATGTGAAGCACACTCTTGCACTGCATGTATTACACACATGTGATCCCTTGTTTGTGTTGTCACATTGAGATGGCATTTGCTAAAAATCTGCACACTAGGTCCATTGAGAAAATATGTCATTGTCATGTCGATGTATGTGATTGTGCTTTGAAGAATGTATTTAAACCGTATGGGATACCTTCCTGTACATCAATGGTCAAACTGCATACACATGTGTTGTTGTGTGCTGCACAATGCAGCTGCACACAGGTAAATATGACATACATGGATACATTTATACTTCACTCCCTGTGGCGCCT
The DNA here is from genome assembly GCF_964263255.1 of Lissotriton vulgaris. Taxonomy (NCBI): domain Eukaryota; kingdom Metazoa; phylum Chordata; class Amphibia; order Caudata; family Salamandridae; genus Lissotriton; species Lissotriton vulgaris. The sequence continues at coordinate 123,931 of NW_028249558.1, read as the reverse complement.
CACTTACACCTCCCCAGGGCAGGCATGTGCTTTTTGCGCTGCCTCACACTCGTACATCTCTGGCCTTATCTTCATAGGTCTTGCGCCGCCAGAGCGTTACTTTGACACATGTTAATGAGTGTTGCTGCGGCGCCAGAAGGCCTTCATTACAGAGGGCCCTGGTGCATTGACTAAGGTCCATGGATGTTGGTGTGAAGATGGCAAAGAACACACATTGCACGCCCATTTGACACATAACAATGCATTGAAAGTGCTGACCTTTATCATGCATCATTATGCCTCAATGAGCGGCATAGTCCAGCATGGTGAAGATCAATTTTGCTTGTGCGTTACCACTACGTCAGTAGAGGCCATGTGTATCATGCCTTTTGTGAATTGCTAAGTCTGACAATTGCAGGATTTTGCCGTTGGAGCATTTCAAACTGACTACGTCCATGGCTTAGGATGTATGACACATTTTGCATTTACGGAATTTGAACATTTTTGTGAACAACAATTTGCCATAGCATGTTGGTACTTGCAAATTTGCTATTAGTTAAGTGCTATGGGCCTCATTTATGACTTTTTGCCGTAGGGAAGCGTAGCAGGCCTTCCAGCTGCGCTTCCCTATGGCAAAAGAAAAGGGCAGAAATGCGCCATATCTATTAGATACGGCGCATTCCTGTCCATTTCCCCTGCGCTGGTGCACAATGTGCTGCCTGCGCCAGCACAGGCACCCTTGCACAATGGTGCAAGGGTGGCTGCGTTGCAGGGAAGATCATTTTTGTACAGGAAGGTAAACCTTTCAGTACAAAAATAAGCACAAGAGCCTTTTCCTCTTTCTATGTGTGCTGCAGAATGCAGCACACATGGAAAAAGGAAATACGAGGAGAAATAATGACATTTCTCCCAGTTGCGCATCCCTTACGCCTCCCCTGGGGAGGCGCAAGCTTTTGGCACTGCTTCAGAGGTACGATTTCTGGTACATGTGGGGCAGTGTCAAAAGGGCATGGTTGTTGCTGGCAACGCCCCCAGCAACACCCATTGCACGCCCCTTTAACGCAGAACACTGCGTTACAGGGACTGATATTTATCAGGCAGCAGTACGCCACCAAGACTGGCGTACTGCTGCCTGATATATACCACGCAGGCTTCTGCGCCACAGAACATCATGAAAAGTGATTTTTCGATGGCGCAAGGGGCCGCGTTAATGATGGCCTATGTATGTGTTATTTTTGTGTATCAAATCATGTTTCAGATGTCGCTAATTGACAACAACCTGTATTTGATGGTAAGTAGCTATTTTAGGTAAATATGCTCCATTGCACATTTTTGAAGGTGCCAGGTGATGCACACACATGGCCATAGTGCATGTATGTGCACCATATGCACACACATCATTATGATGGGTCCAGCAGGGTTTTTTTGAGAAACACCTGCACCATTTGGAGAAATCACAATGGCTGATTTGCTATTACAGTATTTATTGAAAAGTGATTCCTATGTCCCTCCTGGGCCATGGGAATGAATTTTGATTGATCCCTTACTTACATATTAGAAAATGCAAAGTAGCAACTATGGGAGATTATCGTATTCCTACAAAGTAGTGATTTTTCTTTATACATACCATTTTGCTAAGAAAAAAAAGCAATTACATTAGAACCTACATTTATTTGTTTAGAAAGGGTTTGTTGATAGATATGGCCCTATGTCTGACTTTACAGGGGCACAAGGGGATCATCAGTGAGGCCCCTGTGGTTTGACATTTGGTTTGCTTTACCTTAGGATACCGTTGTGAATACATAAAATAAATATATATTGACTTACCAATTGTTCCATCAACCTCAATGCCAAGGTGGTCCAGGAGATCCTGCTCACGGTTAATGAGGTCTGCCCACCGGTGTTTGTACTGTCTGAGAGTCCGGTCCACTCCAAACATTCGCAACATCTGGTACCGGACCCTCTCCCACCTGAGCTTCCTTTCTTGGGTTGGGTAACCCTGCACTACCCTGCCTCCACTCCCAATCATATTTGGGAGGTAGTGGAGTATCAGCCACAGTAGCCCCCCATACTCCTTCTCACTGAGGTTCCTAGACCTGGGTGGCATTGTGACAAAGCACAAGCCACGCTGTGTAAATGCCACAAATAAAATTTTGCTGGCACAGAAATACAAAAAGTACACAATTTCTCCACTTAACAGTACACTACTCCACCTATTCCTAACTATGTAACAACCCCTAAACAGAACAGTAATCCCCCTATGAAAAAAGTTTTAAAAACCCCTAAACAGACAGACACCCCTTGACACACAAGACACAGTTAGACAATACACAACACTACAGCCACTATTTGGACACACTTACCAAGACACACACTGTAAAACAACTGCAGGACAGGACAAAACTCTCAAGCACTTTCCAAACACACTCCTACACCTCTCAGAGACTACAAAGGAGTGAAATAGAAAGTGAAAGTATCATATAACTTCCTGTTTGTGAGCAGGGCAGGCTGGGAGGCTAGGTACATCATTTCCTGTTGCGATGCGACTCGTTTCCGCAAATGCGACATTTTTTGACATGCGAACATTACCGATTTCTGTCGCATCGTTATTTTAAGCATGGTACACTGATAATACATTTTCCATTACGGTGCGACCTGTTATCGTGGGAGCGTCATTATTGTGATGCGACCAAATCATTATTGTGTCGCATCGGTATTTGAAGCATGGGTGACTGATGCCATATATTTCCATGAAGGTGCGACCAGTTGCAGTAGAAGCGTCACTATTGGCATGCGACTGAAACCTATTTATGTCGCATCGCTGATTAGACGCCGGGTACACTGATGACATATTTTCCATTACGGTGCGACCTGTTATCGTGGGAGCGTCATTATTGTGATGCGACCAAATCATTATTGTGTCGCATCGTTATTTGAAGCATGGGTGACTGATGCCATATATTTCCCTTACGGTGCGACCTGTTATCGTGGGAGCGTCATTATTGTGATGCGACCAAATCATTATTGTGTCGCATCGGTATTTGAAGCATGGGTGACTGATGCCATATTTTTCCATGAAGGTGCGACCAGTTGCAGTAGAAGCGTCACTATTGGCATGCGACTGAAACCTATTTATGTCGCATCGCTGATTAGACGCCGGGTACACTGATGACATATTTTCCATTACGGTGCGACCTGTTATCGTGGGAGCGTCATTATTGTGATGCGACCAAATCATTATTGTGTCGCATCGGTATTTGAAGCATGGGTGACTGATGCCATATTTTTCCATGAAGGTGCGACCAGTTGCAGTAGAAGCGTCACTATTGGCATGCGACTGAAACCTATTTATGTCGCATCGCTGATTAGACGCCGGGTACACTGATGACATATTTTCCATTACGGTGCGACCTGTTATCGTGGGAGCGTAATTATTGTGATGCGACCAAATCATTATTGTGTCGCATCGTTATTTGAAGCATGGGTGACTGATGCCATATATTTCCCTTACGGTGCGACCTGTTATCGTGGGAGCGTCATTATTGTGATGCGACCAAATCATTATTGTGTCGCATCGTTTTTTGAAGCATGGGTGACTGATGCCATATATTTCCCTTACGGTGCGACCTGTTATCGTGGGAGCGTCATTATTGTGATGCGACCAAATCATTATTGTGTCGCATCGGTATTTGAAGCATGGGTGACTGATGCCATATTTTTCCATGAAGGTGCGACCAGTTGCAGTAGAAGCGTCACTATTGGCATGCGACTGAAACCTATTTATGTCGCATCGCTGATTAGACGCCGGGTACACTGATGACATATTTTCCATTACGGTGCGACCTGTTATCGTGGGAGCGTAATTATTGTGATGCGACCAAATCATTATTGTGTCGCATCGCTATTTGAAGCATGGGTGACTGATGCCATATATTTCCCTTACGGTGCGACCTGTTATCGTGGGAGCGTCATTATTGTGATGCGACCAAATCATTATTGTGTCGCATCGTTTTTTGAAGCATGGGTGACTGATGCCATATATTTCCCTTACGGTGCGACCTGTTATCGTGGGAGCGTCATTATTGTGATGCGACCAAATCATTATTGTGTCGCATCGGTATTTGAAGCATGGGTGACTGATGCCATATTTTTCCATGAAGGTGCGACCAGTTGCAGTAGAAGCGTCACTATTGGCATGCGACTGAAACCTATTTATGTTGCATCGCTGATTAGACGCCGGGTACACTGATGACATATTTTCCATTACGGTGCGACCTGTTATCGTCAAAGCCGCATTATTGTCATGAGACCAAATCATTATTACGTGGCATTGTAAATTTGAAGCATGGCTGAGTGATGATATATTTTCTCCTCAAGGTGTGACCACTTTGACTAGATGCAACATTATTGTAATGTGTCACAATCTTCAGTAATGGGGCATTGAATTTTTTAATCTGTCAATGTTGTTGCATATATTAGCTGCTGTTTTTTTGATGTTGTGCAAAAGATGCATGTTTACGCTTAGCATGGAAGTGTCTCAACAGGGACAAACCATGTTAGCCTGCAGAAAATGTGTGTTTCAATATTCAGCTGAGTCAGACTAAGACATATGTTGACCATAGTCACTTTTGGGCCTTGTGTTATGTCACTTTTGTGCCTAGAGTCAGCAAAGCATGGGTCAGTTTCAGACTTATGCAGACCTAACGTCTCCCATCTCCCTCCTTTCTCAACATTAATGTAGGATCATGTTACCGGATGTCTATCACACTACATCGAATCCTCCTGTCACATGGAGCCCAATCAATGCGGCTTCAGACCTGCCCACTCAACAGAAGCAGTTATCTTGCCACTCTTGTACACACTCAGGGGCAACGCAGACGCAGGGTCCCCCCAAGCCCTCTTACTCCTGGACCTGTCGTCCGCATTCAACACGGTGGACCATTACATCCTTCTCCACCTTGGAAGACATGCAGGCATCCAGGGACCCACTCTTGAGTGTGTCGAGTCCTTCCTAACTGGAAGGACTGAAATGGTCCGCCTGGGACCCTATAGTGTAACAAATACCCCCACGTCCTGTGGAGTCCCACAGGGCTCCTCCCATTCAACACTCCAGTTCAATCTATACCTTTGGGCGCTGATCCATTCTGTACAGAAATGGGACCTTATTGTGTATTACTACGCTGACGACTTACAGATCATCCTCCCGCTCAATTCACCTCCTGCCATCAAGACGTTCCACGCTGTCATGATCCACATCCAATTATGGATGTACCAGTACCTATTGCAGCTTGACCCCGTTAAGACAGAGCTCCTCCTCCGTGGACTCAGTCATGGCCACTGTGGCCCTCAGTTCTGACCTCAGAGCTAGGTTCCCCCCCAGCCCTGGTAAAATCAGTCAAGGGTCTGGGAGTCATCATTGAGGCTGAACTCTCCCTCAGGCCACAAGTGGGTGCTCTACTTTCTTCCTCTATGTACCAGGTCCGGCAGATCGTTACAGTCAGTCACTTACTCCCTCCCACCGCACTTACCCAAGTGGTGTTCTCACTCGTGCTCTCACGCCTGGACTTCTGTGAGTCCATCATGTACGGTCTCCCACGATCCCTGCCACACCGCCTCCAAGTTGTCCAGATTCAAGCAGGCCGTCTAATTCACATTACACCCAGATGGCAATCAGCCAAACCTCTACTCCAGTCTTCACTGGCTCACAATAGATCAGAGGGCATCTTTTAAGGTGACGTGTCTCACATTCTAAGCCCTCCAGTGGTCCCGCTCCACGTTTCTCAATTATCTTATCTGCCCTCACCGCACAACACAAACACTCATATCAGCTCACCGTCATCTGGTAGTCACGCCCAATACCAAAACCCAGAATTTTGGTGGTTGCACATTTTGTCATCTGCCTCCTGGGCTTTGGGATCTCCTTTCTCTCTCCTTCAAATCCTCCCCTTCCCTTCTGGACTTGTGGTAATCGCTTCCAACACGCATTTTCCCTTCCATGTGCTAACTCTCGGCCACTCACGCTTCCTTCCTCACTCACTCTGTCTTATGGCGGCAGCAAGCCTATGGTCTCTGTGCACTCTATGAATTTCACCTATGAGAAGGTTACATCACATAACGTTGCTTTTCTGCTTTGAGTCAGGAATGCATGTCTCAGATTCTGACGTTGTCAGACCTATCGTCACTTATGTGCGTGGAGTCAGGAATGCATGGGTCAGATACTGAGGTAGGCAGACCCAACGTCACTTTTGTGTGTTGAATCATGAATGAGGTTCTGAAGTATGATACACTAACTTCATTTATGTGCCTACCACATTTGTTTATTTGTGCAAACTGGTGTTAGCACTGAAGGCTACTTTTTGATGGATGGTCAGATTGTGACGCACACCCACTGTGTAACATGTTGATAGAAATTTTTAACATATTACTAATTTACTTTCATCATGACTTTACAACATACAAGTTCTTTGTTGTTATTTTTCCTGCTGTGTGATTTCATTATGTGGACTCCTGTTCACCAGTGCTTTATTAAATGTCTGCACCACAACATATGGATGCTAAATGTTGCTTTTTGACAATTGTGAATGTACAACCTAATTTATGACGTATTAGCGTATAATATTACTGCATGCATTCCTGCGGCACTTCCCTACAGCAAGCAAATAGGGTGTGAAGGTGGTGTGTCTATGACATATGGGAGATTCATGTGCTTTTGATGTGTGCTGACGCGCAATGGGCGGCCTGCATACCTGCAGTATGTTTGCTGTGTTGCATGGAGGAATACTTTTGTACAGGAAGGGTCACCTTCATACACATGTGCATTCATACCCTGCACACCGAGACACATGCACTATGGTGCCAGGGTACCTGTGTGAGCCAGACACTGGTGAGTGTCCGCATTGCAGGTGAAATTGCAAGCCAGTACAATGTAAATGGATGTGTGGGCTGATGTATGTCTGATGTCAGCCTCCAGACATGAGAGTTAGTGTAATGTATGAACTCCACATATGAGATTGTCATGCAAATTGCAGTGTGAATTATTGTCAATTAATCATGCACAAGGTACATAAGGTTGTGTGAAGTATTTTTATTTGTGCAAACACAAATGTAGATGCATGATGCGGATGTTATTAGTGACATTCTTAGAAAAAATTGCGCACTATCTGAGCACGTCTCCGGATGCCTGCTGCTGTGCTTGTATTTACAGGAGCATGGCCATCCTCCTGGTCATCCTTTGGCATTTCTGCATTCAAATCTGGATCATCGTCCCAGGGAACACGTGTGAGTACACAAATATTGTGCAGTATTGCACAGGCCAAAATAATTTTGCACACTGTCTCTGGTGAATAGAGCATGCGTCCACCAGACTTGTCCAGGCGCCGAAACCTGGCCTTGAGCAGGCCAAATGTTCTTTCCACAATGTTCCTGGTCCGGCTATGTGCTTGATTGTATGCAACTTCCTGTGGTGTCTGCGGATTTCCATACGGTGTCATCACCCACGGCTGAATGCCATACCCCTGGTCAGCTGTAATAGAATAAATGAGAAGGTACAATGAAAAGTTTGATATGGTTGGGGTAAAGTAGAGGCCATATGTTGTTGGTAATATTTCATTTGTCAGTGTCCATTGGGCATGGATGTTGCAGATAACACACCCAGGGACTCACATGCAAGACACCTTTGCAACATAGTTCTGCTGTGCAATGGACACGTATTTGGAATTGACAGGTAGTGTAGGCAAACCACTGATTTTAACTGCATATCATTCCATAACATATATTTATTTATTGAAGTAGATGAGTATGTAGTCCTCCTATGCATTTTGGCCAGGAGGCCCTTTGTCATGGAGCGTTCATATCCACGCATTGCAAGGACCGTTACGCGGCTGTTCTGAGACCGGTGTTCTGTTATGCTGGTCTTGGAACAGCCAAGTAGCAGTCCTTGCTACGCGTTGCTATGAACGCTCCTTGACAAAGGGGCTTGTAGAAAAGTATTTTTGCTATGGATTGATATGCTGTTGATATCATCGATAACCCACTCACTTGAATACTTGTGAATTAAAACAGAACTTGTATTACAACTTCTTTGATTCTTTTTCATGATCATGTACGGAGTGCCTCGCCAAGGGAATGTATTTGCAGTGGTTTGTGTACACTGCCTGTCTTGCACTTTTGTTGCTTTGACGGAAGCACCACCCTTGGGAGCACCCTCAGCTGAACAAGATTCTACATACTTCTTTTACTACCGCTGTGCACCACCCACATCCTTTTGTATTTTCTCAAATTTGGAAGGACATGCATTGACTCCCTATTTGCCTCTACATGACCGTGGGCCTCATTTATGAGGGACTTGCACCACTGGTGCGTGACCTTTTGCCATTTTGGTTTTGAGGCACCAGCAGTGCATGACCGTCATTGATTATGGCCCTTCTATTAATGTCTATGTATATGCTATTACATGGGTACTCACAAACTTTATATCGGGGCCAAATTTACAGTGTGGCTTGTGGCCGAGGGCCGCAGTGGTGGGGCCGGGGTCAGTGGGGGAGTGGCCGGGGCTAGAGCCACAAATACAAACTGACCATGAGGTTGGACACAGGCCGCAGCGACAGACGCCTTTGTCTACTGAGTGACCAGACCTGGCATACACATCTGTCACACTCACTCTCTCCCACTCTGTCTGTCTGTCTGTCTGTCTCCCTCCCTCCTCTCTCTCCATCTGTCTCACTGTCTGTCTCTCTCCCTCCCTCTCTCGACCTCTGTGTCTCTCCCTCTGTCTGCCTCCCTCTCTGTCACTCTCCCTCTCTGTCTCTCTCTGTCTCCTTCCCTTTCTGTCTCCCTCCCTCTATGTCTCTCTCTGTCTCATCCTCTCTGTCTCCTTCTCTCTGTCTGTCCCTGTCTGTGTCTGGGCCTGTCTCTGTCTGGCCCTCCTCCCCCTCCCTCTGTCTCTCTGTCCTTGTGTCTATCTCTGTCTGTCTCTGCCGCTATCTGTCTATGTATGTCTGTTTCTTCCCCCATCTGTCTCTGCCCCATCTGTCTCTGCCCCCTTCTGTCTCTGCCCCCTTCTGTCTCTGCCCCAATATGTCTCTGCACCCATGTATCTGCCCCCATGTGTCTCTGCCCCTATCTGTCTCTGCCCCTATCTGTCTCTGCCTCTGTCAGTCTGTCCCTGTCTCTGCCTTTCTCTAGCCCTGCCCTTATCTGTCTCTCACACTATCTGTCTCTGACACTCTGCCCCTATCTGCCCCTCCCTCTATCTGCCTCTGCCTCTATCTGTCTCTCACACTCTGCCCCTGTCTGCCCCTGTCTGCCCCTGCCCCTGTCTGCCCCTGCCCCTGTCTGCCCCTGCCCCTGTCTGCCTCTGCCCCTGTCTGTCTATGCCCCTTCTGTCTCTCGGGTAGTGCACACATACTGTGTGTACACGTCCCCGTCACCAGCCCAGAGACAGCCTCCCCCCCTGTAATGTACAAGCCAGCTAGTTTTCTTTCAGAATTTGCTGCTTTGTAGGGTCTGTGTCCCACCACTTGTCACATCATGGCACCCCCAGCAGTGAGGCCAACGCCCCCTTGGCGCCAGTCAGCGGAGTATTTCAGGGCTCTTTGCAAGACCATTTAATTGTTAATGAGGCCTTGTTGATTTTGATCTCTTCTTAGCGCCCCTGCATCTCCACCCTATGCCTGAAATCACCCGGCCCCCATAAATCAACAACCGGTGGTGTTTGCAGACACTTTTGAATGAATTTAAATTTAACAGAGGTACATGTCTGCAAGGTCCGCGGGCCGCACAGGAAGGCTTGCCGGACCGCAGTGAAAGGCTTGCTGGGCTGCTGACGGCCCACCGGCCGTACTATGGGTACCTGTGTGCTAGTACAACATTTTTACATCCTGAACCTCATTTATGCATCATTACAGCAATATTAGCAGCATGGTAGCATGGATGGTGCATTGTATCATAGTCTTTTGCTTACCTACAAGTAGTCCATTTCCATACTGGCCATTCTTGAAACGATCATTTATGATGCAGTTCCTGAAGATGAACGCATCATGGACACTGCCAGGGTATTTTGCCAGCACGCTCGTAAATAGTCCACGGTGATCCACGATGGCCTGTACATTAATTGAATAGGTGTGTTTCCGATTGATGTACAAATGTGCAGTTGCTGCTGGGGGAACAAATTGCACATGCGTACAGTCCATGGCACCCAGCACATGGGGTAAGCCTGCTATGGCATAAAATCTTTGTTTTATCTCCATCTGCTCTTGTGCATTGTTGGGAAAATGGAGGTAGCGGGGTGTGAGATGGATGATGGCATCCAGGACAGTTGGTAGGAATGATGAAAAAGCTGGCTGGGATATTCCTGCCAGTTTGGCGACTGTTGTCTGAAAGGAGCCCGACGCCAGCATGTGCAACACAGCCAGGAGCTTTGCCTGTGGCGGTATGTTTGTAGGCCTGTTGCTTCCTACCTCTAGCCTTGGTCCAATGAGTCCCAGTAGATGCTCAATGGTCTCCTTCTTCAGGCGGAATAGAGTAATGACCTCCTCATCCCTGATGCCTCTCAGGACGCTCCTTGGACGGAATAACCGCTCCTTTCTGCGGCGTTGCCTTGGGGGTGGATTTTGTGGTGCAGGGGGTTGTGGTGGTATTCCTGCAGCTAGTTGTCTCCGTCTGGCAGCTACTCTCAGCATAACGACCTCCATGGTGTGGGTATGGTTGCAGCAAAGTTCAATGGCCTCCTCTCCTCTCTCCTCTTCTCTCGCTATGTGCCGATGCGTCATTTCCTGCGCGTCCGTTTTGTAGGCGCACCAATTCCGACGCACCCGCAACGCTGCGCCATTTCCGTCGCGGATGCGCCATAAGCGGGAAAGTTAGTAAATGCGGATGCGTCACTTTTGCGCAAGCTTTTCCGCGGTTACGCCCACATTGCATACATTATTTTTTGCGCGTCGCAGGGCATTCTGACGCAGTGGGGTTTGTGGCGCAGTGAGGTAAAAGTGACGCATCGCTGGAGATGCGTCACTTCATTAATATGGCGCATGCGGTGCGCCGAAGATGCGTCATTATTTTTGACGCATCTTCGGCGCAAGCTGTTCATAAATAAGGGCCATAGAATGTAAAGCAGCCTTTCAAAATCAAAAGTGGATACTGGATCTCCTCTGTTCTCAACAGAGGGGTAGCTCCAGAAGAGTAGCTATAATTATTAGAGCTAATAGTGGGATAAGAGTCGAGAAATACAAAACTGACTATACAGATAGATGGTTGACTGCATCTTTAGCCATAAAAAATACAAAGTTGACATGTGCAATCTATTATGGACCAAATCAGGACTCTCCAGAGGCGCTGAAAAGCCTAAAAACTAGTTTTCTTGAATTGAATGCCCCTATTATTTTAGGTGGTGATTTTAATCTGGTATTTGATCCAAGCTTAGACCGTACTTCTGGGTTGCCTCGCCCCCATTACATAAATCTAAAAGAGAGCTTAGAAGTATGATGAGGGATTATAACTTATTGGATGTTTGGAGAGTTAAGAACCAGAATAACAGAGATGACTCTTTTTATAGCCATAGACACAGACATCACTCGCGCATTGATTTCTTCCTCATTGATCAAGGTCTACTTTCTGAGATTGTGTCTACCTCCTATATTCCGGCCATAATATCTGACCATTCTATGGTAGAATTAACAGTCAAATTTACACAAAGTATTCAAGTCAGACGGTAGACTTTGGATAGATCCTTATTATTACAGGAGGGGGTAAAAAATGATTTGCTGAAGTGTATGGCAGAGTATTTTGAGTTTAACAGTGCCACAGCATCTGATCAACTAGTGTGGGAAGCTTTTAAGTCTTATCTAAGGGGTACATTTACAACTATAATGATACAGAGAAATAAAATCAGGAAGAAGACAGATGATGACTCTTTACTTAAAATAAAACAAAAAGAGCAACAGCTGCAGAAAGCCTCTCTGGAACAGCAGACTACTTTGATTTCCATACAGAAAGAGCTGGAGAGCTAGAAAGCTAAATATCAGGCGAATTTGGACAAAATCATTAAAGATAGGTGGGATGCAAGCAGACTGCAGAATTTCTCCTACGGAGAAAAATGAGGTCAAATCTTGGCTTGGAAGGCTAGATCTGATCGTGTTAGAAACTAGATAACCAGATTAAGGATACAGAGCTCTGGAGACACATCATTTGATAATGATGAGATTTTGGAAGAAGTCAAAACATATATGCAGAATCTATACATGGGGAATAACGATAAAACATCAACCGAAGGTGCAGCTCAGTGGTTAGAGGGGTTAAGCCTTCCACATCTAACGGAGGTGGATAGCTTGGTTTTGGGCTCTATGATCAAAGAGGGGGAGGTCTATGACCAGTTGAAAAGAATGGCCAGGAGAAAAGCAGCCGGCCCAGACGGGCTTCCAGTGGAAGTTTACCAAATAGGATCAGATATCGTAGTCCCCATTCTGACATCTTTATTTAATAAAATACATCAGGAAGGAGAGCCTATCCCTCTGACCTGGTTAGAGGCCACAGTTAGGTTAGTTCTGAAGTCAAATAAGGACCCCCTGATCGTTGAGTCCTACAGGCCAATCTCGTTGCTAAACACAGACTATAAAATCTTTGCAGGTGTTTTGGCAGCGAGATTGGCCAAAGTTATTAAGTCTGTGGTGCATGAGGATCAGAGGGGTTTCATGCCTGGCAGGCAGCTAAATGAGCTGACGTTCCAGGCTATCGCAGCAATAGACTTTGCTACAGAGGAAAAAATCCCTCTAACTATCGTAGCAATTGACGCCACTAAGGTCTTTGACCAGGTTAGCTGGCTGTACTTGTGGGAAGCCTTGGCAAAATTTGGTATACCAACTAACTTTATAGCATCTGTAAAAGCACTGTATTTTCACCCTAAGGCCAAGTTTCTTGTGGACAATCTACTTACAGACTGGGTCCAAATAACACGTGGCACTAGGCAGGGATGTCCCCTCTCTCCCCTATTGTTTAATTTATATATAGAGCCCTTAGTTATTCAATTAAGATCGGATGTTTTAATTAAGCCTTTCCGCATAAATGAACTAGAATAAAAATTTGCCTTATATGCGGATGATCTTTTAATGTATACCTCCAATCCTGAGACATCAATACACCGACTATTCCATCAGGCAGAAGCCTTTAGAGAGGCCTCAGGATATAGAATCAATAAAGAAAAACCAGAGGTCATGCAGTGGAACCACGAGGATCAACTCCCCAAGACGAAGCCCCGGATGAGATATTTGGGAATAAATCTGGTTCAAAACATCTCTGAGACATCCAAAACAAATTTGGATAGAGTCCATCAGGACATCTGTGGACTTTTGCATCGTTGGTCGGGACTGCCACTAAACATCTTCGGGAGGGTCAACCTAATAAAAATGGTTATTTTGCCAAAGGTCAACTTTCTTTTCAATTCAATACCATTGTCATTCAATCCTAAAGATATTGCTAAATTACAGGGAAGAATAGGATCTTTCATTTGGAACTCTAAATCGCCCAGAATCTCTAAAAAAAAAAAACTGAGAAGAAAACTGAAAACAGGAGGACTCGCCATGCCAGACATTCTTCACTACTGTCATTCTTTTCATTTTAAAAATTTTAGAACAATGGCCGATAAGGCAGATACATCCTGCTTGGGTCGGTTATTTCAGGCACTACTACATGGTATTCCTCTAGGGCACGAATCTTTCTTATTTAAATTTGGAGACCCCAGATTCTATAAAAAGGTCAGATTAAAGATTTTAGATACGGCACTGAGAAATTGGGTATTTGTTAGAAAAAAATTGGGTATCCCGTATTATACACCTCAGGCTCCTATATGGGATTCCCCTGGAACACCTAAATGCCTCAGAGACCGACTGTCGCTTCCCCTTAAAACAGCTGGTATTATGCAGTGACAGGATCTTCTTGATAACTCACAGCTATTGGGGTGGGATTCACTCTCTAGGCTGACAAATGGAACTCTCACCAGGTTCAAATATTATCAGTTATCTAGCTGGTGGTGTACTATATCTTGGGATCTAACAACTAACCCTAAGTTTGACCTGGTAAAGAAGAAAGAGAGATGGAAAAAAGAGATTTCCTTTTGGTATGAGGCATTAAATGAGAAAGATGAAGTCACAGAACTCGAACTTAATAAGCTGTGGGGAGGAGTGAAAATATTGCAATGTGATAATCTACCAGCTCTATGGGAAGACTCTTTTAAATTGCTAAACACAGTGGTGCAATCAGCCCCTTTAAAACAAAATCATCTGTTCACTCTGTATAGAGCATATATATCCCCGAAAAAACTGGTTAAGATTACGAACCTTGAATACTGTTGCCCACGTTGCAAGGCTTCTCCAGCAGACGACTTGCACATGTGTGTAGAGTGTCCAGAATTGTTGTCCTTCTGGTCTAAAATCAAAGAATTCATAACAGAAGTTTTGGATATACATTTTGTCATTTCCCCTAAGATAATTCTCTTTGGCTTAGGAGTAGACTACCAGCTCAATGATATGAAGACCAAATTTGTATTTTATGTAATGATCTTAGCTAGGCGGGAAATTTGCAAGGCCTGGAAATCAGAAAATGCTCCCACCTTTTTTGACTGTCTGAAATACATTATTTATATTAGTGAGTCTGACATGGCATGCAATAGCTCTAGTCAAGATAAGATCTGGGCGGCCCTGGTGGCTTGGCAGAACAGATGAGAGTATTCCTATGATTTCACCTGGGTACTGTTGGTGCTTGGTCTCCAACCCAATTAAGGGCCTTCCAGTTTAAGGGTATGGAGTGGACATAGCAAACAGCAAAGCCTAGAGGGTTGTTCTCTATCCTCTCCTATCCTGGATTAAATCCTCGAGGCCGGTACATCGCAATATGGAGAGGAGGAGATACCCTATCTGGAATACCCATTATTGGTATATGAGGAATACAAAAAAGAAAAAAGTAAGTATCCGTTTTCTGACCTTTTTTTTCCTTTGTTTCTCCGGCATTATAACTTTATTTTAAGGACGATAAACAGTATCCATAAAAAATAAACATAAATAAGTATTTATTAACAACTTAAAAAAATTATACATTTTCATTACTATACAAACACATTTCATATAAATTCTGACTAAAAAATTGTAGGACTGAAGCACACCTGTGAAGCTGATAAGAGCACTGCATACATAATGCATAGCAGTTTGAAGCACTCCATAACAGTAGAACCTGAAGCACTGTATGACTACATGCATATTTACTAAATCATCACAATACTATAAGTAAAGGCACTGAGTGAATTCATAATTGGTTCACTTTTAATTTAATAAATAGATTACTACATGGCACATAAACGGTCACTATGGTTTTAAGGTTTAGGGTAGTGTAATAGTGAATCAAAAGTGTAGGGGGGTTGTTCTATGGTAGTGTTTATAGAGTTTAGGGTACTACACTGGGGATTGGGTAGTGTAGGTGGTTGTATTGTGGGTAGATTTAGGGTTTAGGGTAGTGCAGTGGTCTTTATGGTGTTGTGTGGGGTCCTGCTGGGACAGTGTTCTAAGGTAGTGTAGTGGCGTTTACATAGTGTATGGTGTCATGCTAGGGATAGTGTTTTAGGGTTTAAGTGCAGTGGTGTTTGTGTACTTTAGGGGGTCATGCTGGGGTAGTGCAATGGTGTTTGAGTACTGTAAGAGGTCGTGCTGTGGTAGATTTAAGGTTTAGGGTAGTGCAATGGTGTCTGGGTAGTGTAGGGGGTTGTGCTGTGATAGTGTTTTACCATTTAGTTTAGTGCAGTAGTAAATGGGTAGTGCAGGGGGTCATGCTGGGGGTAGATTTAGGGTTTAGGGTTGTGCAATTGTGCTTATGCAGTGTAGTAGATCGTGCTGAATTACTCTTTTAAGGTAATACAGTAGTGTTTGTCTAGTGTAGGGGGTCGTGCTGGAGCAATGTTCTAGGAACATACAGTGGTGTTTAGGTAGTGTAGTAGGTTGTCATAGAGTACATTTAAGGTTCAGGTTAGTGCAATGGTGTTTTGGTAGTGTAGGACGTCATGCTGGGATAGTGTTCCAAGGTAGTACACTGGTGTTTGGGTAGAGTAGGAGATTGTGCTGGGGCAGATTTAAGGTTTAGGGTAGTAAAGTGGTGAATAGGTAGTGTAGGTGGTCATGTTGGAGGCAGATTAAGGGTTAACAGTAGTGCAGTGGTGTTTGGGTAGTATAGGAAATCATACTGGGGGTAGTGCTACTGCAAGACTACATGTACTTATTTGTCTGCAAAACATCAAGCATGCATTACATATATTTCAGAACTGCATTTTACCACTAATACTAAACTCATTTTGGAAACACATAACCAATGACTATTTTCTAATTCTACCAAAAGGTAAGAACACAATACGTTTTTAACCAATTACATGTCGGGAAACACATGAACTGCTGAAATGCTTCTCTCAGAGTCATTCCTAAATGCACACTCACTGTGTGATTCTACTCAAGCAACTCAATCCCTTTCTTTTTACCAAAACACACTTACCAGTCAACAAGACTTTAGGTAACTCTACACATTTCACAAAATGTTCTACTACTCATTAGTATAGAGTGCTTCTATCAGAATATTTCCTAAAAGCACACAAGACTCACTGTGGCACTCTAGACAACCAATACTATCCATGGCATTTTACCAAAACACATTTTATAGTCTAGAAGGAGTACTGCATTTTAATGTAGAAACTCAAATGTAGAAATTAAAATGGATTGGACAGAGAGGGTTAAAGTGGCACCATTTGATGCTATTGCTTAAATCCGTTTTGCATCTCCAACACCCTGACCTCATAATTGTGCACAGAGGTGGCAATGACCTAGGCACTTTGACTGGGGTAGGTCTGGAAATGCTTATGAAGGACACCTTTGGAGAATTGATGTCACTTTTCCCCCAAACTGCCTTTGTCCATTCTAACATATGCCAAAGGCAGATATGGAACTGGTCCAATCAATTTTGTCCAAAGATTGAGAAAGCTAGGAAACAAGTGAATAAATCTGTTTCTGCTTTTCTCCGAGACTATAGAATGGGGTCCATATACCACAACAATCTGTGTTTCAATATTCATGGCATCTATAGGAGAGATGGTGTACATTTTACAGATGAAGGGAACAGAGTCTTCCTCTTGAACTTCAGCCTCTTTATCGTTACTTATTTGTAGGTACTAAAACCTCTCAATAAACACAAGGGCTCTTTTTAGGTCCACCTAACTAAACACATAATCTTGATGTATATCTGAAAAAATATTTGTTTTTGGCTTGGAGTCGCACACCCAACATGTTAGGAGTTGTGCAGCCAACGCGTACAAGTTGTGTACCACACGCACGGGAGTCGCGTACCCTACAGGTTAGATGCCGTGCAGCCAATGCGTGCACACCAGGGGCTGCACTGAGCGCTGGGTGCATGACTCCTAAATTTACCGTTAAAATATATTACCCCTATCAGTAATTTTTATTATCCCAAGGACCCCATCCCTCGGGGCCTATGTAATACATTGGAGACCGTGGGGGGAGCCCCAATGCCCCCACGGTCCCAGCCGGCTCACCGGGTCCTTCGGGAGCCGGCATTGCTTTTCCTCGGGGAGAGCAGCTAACATGCTGCTCCCCCTGAGGAAAAAGGGATTTTTTCAGCTAGATTTGAGGTTTGCAGGGGATTCTGGGTAAGAAAACTTTGGGGAATCCATGCAAGCCATACCTCCCTGGAACCCAGAGGGTCTAGTTTTCAGAAATGTGTGGGTTTCATAGGTTTCCTTAGCTGGGGCCGCTTACCGGGCCAAAAACCAAGGTGACGTTTTGGGCCCTAGCCTGTCGCGGGTACTTGGGCCTTCCACATGAGTGAGGCACCGTTTTTATTGGGAGACTTTGGGGAACACTGGGTGGTAGGAAATGTGTGTCTGCCCAGAAATGCCACCAAAAAGTGATTTTTTTCAGCTAACTTTGAAGTTTGCAGGGGATTCTGGGTAAGAAAACATTGGGGGATCCATGCAAGCCATACCTCCCTAAAACTCCCCGGGTATCTAGTTTTCAGAAACATATGCGTTTTATAGGCTTCCCTAGCTGGCCCCCGAGCACCGGGCCAAAAACCAAGGGGACCCCCTCACAAAATCAGGTTGTTTTGTGAGAGCCAGTTTTGGAGTAGCCTCAATACATTTTGGGCCCTAGCGGGTACTTGGACCTCCCACACGAGTGAGACACCATTTTCATCGGGAGACCTTGGGCAACAAGAGGTGGGTAGAAATCTGAGAAACCACGTAGATTCCAGAACTTTCCACCACAGAAATGTGAGGAAAATGTGTTTTAAAAAAAAAAATATTCGGTTTGCAGGAAATTCTGGGTAACAACACCTTGTGAGAGGCAGTCAAGTCACCACATCCTGGATTCCCCAGGGTGTCTAGTTTTTAAAAATGTATAGGTTTTAGAGGTGTCCCAAGGTGCCGGCAGAGCAAGCGTTCAAAATCTACAGCTAGGCACCACTTTGTTGAAAAAGGGTCCGATTCACTGCAAAAATGTGGTGTGTACACATTGCGTTTTGGGACGTTTCCTGTCGCGGGTACTTGGGCCTCCCACACAAGTGAGGTACCACTTTTATTGGAAGACTTTTGGGAACATGGGGTGGGTAGAGTTTTGTGGATCCACGCAGATTCGAGAACTTTCCACCACAGAAATGTGAGGAAAATCTGTTTTTTAAAATATTTTTCTAGGTTTGCAAGGGATTCTGGGTAACAGAAACTGGAGAGAGGCAGTCAATACACCCCATACTGGATTCCCCTGGGTGTCCAGTTTAAAAAAATGTATAGGTTTAATAGGTTTCCTAAGGTGCCGGCAGAGCTAGGGTACAAAAGCTACAGCTAGGCACTTTGTTGAAAAAGGGTCTGTTCTGACTGCGAAAATGTGGTGTGCACACATTGCATTTTGGCCGTTTCCTGTTGCGGCTACTTAGGCCTCCCACACAAGTGAGGTACCATTTTCATTGGAAGAATTTGGGAAACACTGGGTGGGTGGAATTTTGTGGACCCACTCAGATTCCAGAACTTTCCACCACAGAAATGTGAGGAAATTTTTTTTAGGTTTGCAAGGGATTCTGGATAACAAAACTTGGTGACAGGCAGTCAGGAGACCCCCATCCTGGATTTCCCTGGGTGTCTATATTTCAACATGTATAGGTTTGATGGGTTTCCCAAGGTGCAGGCAGAGGTAGCGTTCAAAATCTACAGCTAGGCACTTTGTTGAAAAAGGCTCAGTTTTCACTGCGAAAATGTGGTGTGTACACATTGTGTTTTGGGCCGTTTCCTGTCGCAGCTACTTTAGCCTCCCACACAAGTGAGGTACCATTTTTATCAGACGACTTTGGGGAACACAGGGTGGGTGGAATTATGTGGATCCATGTAGATTCCAGAACATACCACCACAGAAATGTGAGGAAAATGTGTTTTTTTAAAAACTTTTTTTAGGTTTGCAAGGGATTCTGGGTAACAGAACCCGGAGAGAGGTAGCCAAGCCACCCCATCCTGGACTCTCCTAGATGTCTAGTTTTCAAAAATGTGTAGGTTTGATTGGTTTCCCAGGGTGCCGGCACAGCTAGGGTTCAAAATCTACAGCTAAGCACTTTTTGAAAAAGGGTCCGTTTTCACTGCGAAAATGCGGTGTGTCCATGTTGTGTTTTGGGCCGTTTTCTGTCGCAGATATTTGGGTGTTGCACACAAGTAAGGCACCATTTTTATCAGAATACTTTGGGGAACACGGGGTGAGTGGAATTCTGGAGATCCAGAACTTTCCACCACTGTAATGTGAGGTTAATGTGTTTTTTGGGACAATTTTTTAGGTTTGTAAGAGATTCTGGGTAACAGACCCTGGTGAGAGGCAGTCAAGTCACCCCATCCTGGATTCCCCTGAGTGTCTAGTTTTAAACAATGTATAGGTTTGCTATGTTTCCCGAGGTGCCGGCAGACCTAGAGTCCAAAAACTACAGCTAGGCACTTTGCCAAAAAAGGGTAATTTTTTCACTGTGAAATTGGGGTGAGTCCAAGTTGTGTTTTGCGCCGTTTCCTGTGGCGGGCACTAGGCCTGCCCACACAAGTGAGATACCATTTTACTCGGAAGACTTTTGGGGAATGCGGGATGGGTGATAATTTGTGGATCCATGCAGATTCCATAACTTTCCACCACAGAAATGTGAAGAAAATGTGTTTTTTTGGACAATTTTTTAGGTTTGCATGAGATTCTGGGTAACAGACCCTGGTGAGAGTCGTGAGAGTCAGTCAGGTCACCCCATACTGGATTCCCCTGGCTGTCTAGTTTTTCAAAAATGTATAGGTGTGCTAGGTTTCCCTGGGTGCCGGCAGAGCAAGGGTTTGAAAACAACAGCTTGACACTGTGCAAAAAAAGGATAATTTTTCTTTGTCAAAATGTGGTGTGTTCACGTTGCATTTTCACCCGTTTCCTGTTGTGGGCACTATGCCTACCCACACAAGTGAGGTACCATTTTTATTGGGAGACATAGGGTAATTCAGATTTGTAAAGCAACTGTTTTTAACTATTGAATTTCAATACATTTCTGCCTTCCAAATGAAAGACAATGTGTAATAAAAAATAATTTTGAAAAATGACTGAAAATTCTGATGCTAATATGAGTATTCCCAATTACGGAAATGTGCAAATATCTACTGTTTCTAAACTCTATATTTTTTTCCCATTTCAGAAATACATAGGAGTCTTTCATACCAAATTTTCCATGTATTTATTTTCCCAGGATACTTGCTATATACCCGGTACATCATAAAAAACCATTGCAAGGCGCTGCTCAGTTTTTGGTTCTGGGTTCGTCGGGTTCTTGGTGAACCTACAAGTCCTATGTATCCTCCCAACCAGTAAGGTCCAGTGGATGTAACGGTATATTGGTTTTAAAGAGCTGTCATAATTAAAAGAAGTTAGAGGTAAAAACATTGACACACAAGGCTGGTTTTTTCAATGAATTTTCCATTTTTCCTATATTTAAGTGTTACTTTCTATAAAGAAACCTTGATGGATTTACACAAATGGCCCCTTGCTGATTTCAGATTTTTGTCTACTTTTCTAAATTGTATAGATTTTCAGGATCGATTATTGATTTCATACCCATTTCTATCATTAACTGGAAGGAGGTTGAAAGCACAGAAAATCACAAAAATATGCTATGTCCCAGAAAAATGCCAAAACTGTGTAAAAACTTTTTGTTTTCTGACAAAAGTCTGTCATTCCGTAAAAGATGGGAAAATATAGATTTCAGCCCCACAAACCCTTTTTTGATACCATTTGCAGGGAAAAACCCAGACACTTTCATATGCAGGACTTTTTTCCCATGTTTCCCCCAAACAAAAAACAAAATGTAGCAGTATTTTGGCAAACATCTGGGACCCCCCCCAGGGGAATCCACAAACCCTGGGTACTTTTAGAATCCCCATGATGTTGGAAGAAAAGGACGTACATTTGGCGTGGATATCTTATGTGGTCAAAAAAGTTACAGAGTCCTAAACACAAGTTACTACAAATAGCCAAAAAATGGCTCAGCACTGGGGGAGAAAAGGCCCAGCAGTTAAGGGGTTAACTGAGAGTCTGCTTACCTGACAGTGAGTGTGCAAACAAAACAGGTGATGGACCGAATGTGGATCAATGTCACACATTCACCCCAGTCCAAAGATCTGGGCCCAAATCCATTGTTTTTTTGCACTCCACACCACCCTGGGTTAGACAATGGCGATATGCAAATCAGCTCTGACCCTGTGCCCCATGGGAACAGTCCAGTCCGAACTACAAAAGCCATGTCCTTCCCAGAACGGAATCAAGCATCCGAGGACCGGACCGGTTTCGAGGTAACACCTCTCATCAGCCCGGCTAGCTTGACTCCAGTGGTGTGGAGTGCCTGGGACCCACGTCTGAGCATCCCCAGCGCACTTATGGCGGAATTTGCAAACAAAACAGGTGATGGACCGAATGTGGATCAATGTCACACATTCACCCCAGTCCAAAGATCTGGGCCCAAATCCATAGTTTTTTTGCACTCCACACCACCCTGGGTTAGACAATGGCGACATTGATCCACATTCGGTCCATCACTTGTTTTGTTTGCAAATTCCGCCCTAAGTGCGCTGGGGATGCTCAGACGTGGGTCCCAGGCACTCCACACCACTGGAGTCATGCTAGCCGGGCTGATGAGAGGTGTTACCTCGAATCCGGTCCGGTCCTCGGATGCTTGATTCCGTTCTGGGAAGGACATGGCTTTTGTAGTTCGGACTGGACTGTTCCCATGGGGCACAGGGTCAGAGCTGATTTGCATATCGCCATTGTCTAACCCAGGGTGGTGTGGAGTGCAAAAAAACGATGGATTTGGGCCCAGATCTTCGGACTGGGGTGAATGTGTGACATTGATCCACATTCGGTCCATCACTTGTTTTGTTTGCAAACTCCACCCTAAGTGCGCTGGGGATGCTCAGACGTGGGTCCCAGGCACTCTCCACCACTGGAGTCAAGCTAGCCGGGCTGATGAGAGGTGTTACCTCGAAACCGGTCCGGTCCTCGGATGCTTGATTCCGTTCTGGGAAGGACATGGCTTTTGTAGTTCGGACTGGACTGTTCCCATGGGGCACAGGGTCAGAGCTGATTTGCATATCGCTATTGTCTAACCCAGGGTGGTGTGGAGTGCAAAAAAACGATGGATTTGGGCCCAGATCTTCGGACTGGGGTGAATGTGTGACATTGATCCACATTCGGTCCATCACTTGTTTTGTTTGCAAATTCCGCCCTAAGTGTGCTGGGGATGCTCAGACGTGGGTCCCAGGCACTCCACACCACTGGAGTCAAGCTAGCCGGGCTGATGAGAGGTGTTACCTCGAAACCGGTCCGGTCCTCGGATGCTTGATTCCGTTCTGGGAAGGACATGGCTTTTGTAGTTCGGACTGGACTGTTCCCAGGGGGCACAGGGTCAGAGCTGATTTGCATATCGCCATTGTCTAACCCAGGGTGGTGTGGAGTGCAAAAAAACGATGGATTTGGGCCCAGATCTTCGGACTGGGGTGAATGTGTGACATTGATCCACATTCGGTCCATCACTTGTTTTGTTTGCAAATTCCTACCTGACAGTGAGTGGCAATGTGCTGCCAAGATGACTAACACTGCTGCATGATGTCTGGAGCAGAAGGCCTTGATGTGAGACTGATTCGGAAAATGAGACTGATGCAAACCTATCATTTTGCCTGCATAGATGTAAGACATTTTAGGCTGTTTAGATATGTCTGTCTGATCCCTAAAGACTTCTCTTGCCTGCACTACCTGCATTATTCCTGCATCTCCCCATCTCTCTGCTGCTGTTACGATATCCTCAGGGAGCTACAATGGCTCATACAGTATCCAGGGCCCCAGCTTTCACTATGGAGGAGAAGCAGGCCCTGCTGGCTACACTCCTGCCACTGTACAGTCAGCTATACGGCAAACCAGAGGAGCGAGTGTTGAAGACACTGCATTTTCATTTGACTACTAACATTAGGAATCTCATTGGCAAGCATCTAAGTTGTGTTTCTGTAAGTTTATAAATGTGCAGGGAACTGTTCTCGGCAGGGACACTGCTGTTGAAGTGTGTGTACTGGGGTAAACATATTAACACTGTTCTAATAGGAAGGAGTGGTCATTGAACACAGGACAACTGCACATAATGCTATATGCCTACCCCTTAGAAATTGTTGCCAATCTGACCATAAGATATTTGTAGAAGTGCCTGAATCAGAAACATGTCGCATGTGAACTAAGGGTCTGTCACCATGTCATCATTACAGGGCAACCCCAATGAAAAGGCCAAGATGTGGAGGACCATTGCCCGGAAGGTGCACAACATGGGTTTGGACGTTCACCGTGTCTGTCATTGCCACAAGAGGTGGCAGGACCTTTGTGTCTGGACCAAGAAGATTGCTGAAGCCCAGCTGGTCATATCTCTCCCAGGCAACAGAGGTGAGCGCCGAACCCTGACCCCCCACATGCTCTGCATCCTAGCGGTGGTCTTCCCTGACCTGGATGGGTAGTTGAAAGACAAACAGCACCAAGGAGGGGGTGAGTATATGCTTTTTGCACAGCTTTCTTTAACCATGCATGCAGTGATATCCTAGCCTAATGGCCTTTTTACAGGTCAAAAGTCAGCCAAACCCACTGTTAAGTTTTATCAGATGCATATGCAGCAGGATCATTAGATGCCTGGTTATGCCCCTTTTCCTCAGGAACATCTGAGTAAGTTATATTCAAGGTATTGACAGTAGTGCCATGCTCATGTGATCAGCACAGATTACAACATCATTAGGCTGGAGATAACCTTCAGCATTAATGTGATAGCTCGACATGTGTCTGCACATTGACTGATGTGTGAGCCTGCTCTCAGTGTGGGTTTCACAAATATGTGAAGTATGTTGGTTTTGGAGCACTCAAGTATGGAAAGCCTATGCTATACATTCTGGCAGAATGTGTTGTCTATGTTGAGGTGTATGTGATTTTTGTTTGGTCAGTGTGCCAATGTTTGGTCCCAGCAGTGGTGCTCAGTGTAATCAAATGTATCCCATGGGACAATCACAACTATACTTAATTTTGGTCACATGTTACACTGACCTTACACATGATTATTTGGAATATTCTATTCTCTCCATTCAAAAAAGTGAGTCCACGTGTTTGACTCTGTAACAGTCACGTTTCAACAAAACAAGGGAACCCTTAAGGTATAGCATAGGGACGGATTGCCATACCTGCAGCAGTGCTGGTGCACCTATACAGTAGCCATTGTGCTCCTTGATATATTGTATCGTCCAAGTCCCGGTAAATTACTATACCGAAGGAACTACCCTACCAATCAGAATACTTGATCAAACAATCCCAGATCTGAACATCCCACGGATAGCCAAACTATATTACGAATTAATGTAATGAAAAGGCTTTAATAATTCTCTTGTTCAAGACAACAATAATGTCATTACATGTCCTGATGATGATGCCCGTATTTGTATAGGCATCGAAACGTCGTCGACTTTTAAACCCCATATGCGATCAATTTACGTAAAACTTAAAAATTGCAATGGAGTGGTTTTTTCTACATTATATGTCTGCTTTACTGAGGTACAAGTACGCAGATTAATTAGTTTGCCTTACTTACATTGTTGCTTTGTTGTTGTGTTGTGTTTTGTATGTTGAGGGTCACGGCTGTGCCCGCTTGACATTCTCTCTAAGAAATTCTTTATTTTGCATCTATTGAAAAAAATAAAAATCCTGTTGGGACGGACGAAAGACATACTACTTATTAAGTATATGGTCATTTTTTCTCTGTATATTTTTCTCATATAGGGACCACTGTTCTGTAACAGTCACAACACATTCCATTCAGTGTAACACAGGTGGACATTGGTGGAAACATAGCTGAAATTGGGAAATATGATGTTAGATACACATACACAACAGTAGACATGTGTGTATATGTTCCTGACTATTCATATTTGAAGGTTTTGTAAACCATGTGTGTGATGCATCACTGTCAGATTGAAAATTGTCAAATGTAAATCATTCAAGAAAAAGTTAACAAATTGATATGGAAAATAGGAGCAATTTAAGATGTGTAAAGTGTGCAATATGCCTAATCATAGTCAGGGACGTTCAGACTTGACCCATACAAATGGGGACTTGTGCAGTCTAGACAGGATTGGTACACAGTGTTGACTGGACTTCAGTACTAATAGTCTTTACAGACAATGCACTCAGGGGCCATGAGCAACCATAAATTGACGCATTGTTTGCACAATAGTAATGCACTCAGAAATGGTGTCATGTTAGTCATGTTCTTTATAAGTTTTATCTATTGTCATCATGTCCACACATGTATAGTATGTTTTCTTTATAAAAAGTCTTTCTTCGAAAAAACAAGCACTAATACAAAATTGCTACAATTCATGAAAAGGTTCTGTGATTCATTTCAGAAAATGTCATAAAAATCGCACATATAGGCGCTCCACGCAGGAGTGTACAACGTGGGTGAAAGACTGAAATATTAGCACGTCAAATCAAAGACGATGGAACAATGTTTTGGTTTCTTCTACTTTAAATAGAATTTGATTAATGGTCTGGGAAGCAACACTCTAATTTTGATTTGTTACGTATTGATTCGAGCCTCCTCAGTCCACAATTGAATCACTCCCCCCTTTAGGAGATATGCAGATGGGCTTGTGGCATGGTGTTCCACCAGAAGCATTGTGAAGATGCAGTCATCAGGCTTGGAAGTGCGTAGACCATTTTCAACTTTCTGAAAATGGTGAGCTGTTTACAAAGTGCACAACATTCTGATTCATCTTCATGACACTGTGCATAGATGACACAAGACAGAGTGACAAATGCCTTTCACCATAGCTTTGCCTCATACCTTGGTGACTCGGCAATGAGTCAGATGTGTGAACTGACAGTAGAGAACTTAAGTTGCAGGACAAATGTGAACAATCACTGTAGTCTGTGTGACATGACTCATGCAATGGCTACGCAATGTTAATGTTTACAAGGACGGATTTGAGCTCTGACATGTGAGACAATGGTTACCAATTTGATGACTAAGGATTGCAGGATGGATACCATGTCTCAATTCAATTGTGTGAATCCAATTCCAAATGTGATGTCTAAACTCCCTTGCAGGAGAGGAGACAGGTATGTTAGTACACGACCATCATGAACAAAAAATGATACTTCCCCTGCTACATAGTGAAGTACTTGACCTTGTGGTTGTGTCATTTGATGTTGATACATCCAATGTTGCAGGTAAGATCATGTGTGAGGGAGCAATGTTCAACTGGCAGACTTACAAGTGCCATGTATGTTAATGTAGCAAGAGCTAATGTTGTGGAGACTCGGCACATACACAGAAATATGAGCAGGAAAACAGGACCTCGATGTATAAGGGTTGTACTTTCCGACCTCCTTAGCGCCCCCAAATCCCAGAACCGACTAGCTGTAGCGTCTCATTCGTTCTCCGACAAAATCACAAAGCTACAAATGATTAGACAACCCAGATCACAATACTCCCGACCCTCTCAGGAATCGTGGTAGCAAGACATACCCTTTCACTCACTCACTTGTACTTGTCCACAATAAGGATAGTCAGATTTACTGTATAGTTCAAAGTGTTTATTTTAACTCTCATGCTCTATAATGCAGTATACAAGCCACTACTAGGAGAAAATGCATAAACCTAGCACAGTTAGCATTGTTACAATACCATAAAATATAAAGGGGGAAGTCGTTATATATAGACAGTGGAAAAAGGACTATAAGGCCTAGCCACTCTCCCCTTGGTAAGTTGAGATTTATTATATAAAGGAAGATCTCTGCGCTTTGTCGGCAGACCCCATACCTTAGAGCCTAGAAGGTAGCTTTACATCAAAGGAACAAGATAGCTCTTCTCCAAGGAAAGGTTTCCCTCCAAGTGTGTGTGAACAACATGCAACTCCGTAATATCAAAGCACGAGTCTCCTAGCATTGCCGCTGTGTGTATTAGGTTTTGTCTAGGTAATAGGGACTGACCAGACCAGAACAACACTGGGCATGTTTTTCGACCTTGCACATTGTGTGCAGACTAAACTTCAGGAACAGCAGAGAGCACAGAAAGCTGAGGGCTCTCATGTGAAAGACACAAACAGAGTCTTGCAAAATAAAGCCATGTAGTAATGTGCGTAAAAGCAGCATCATGGCAGCAGAGCTCATGCTAACTTGGAAATGTTGGGAATGACCTTAGCGGCCACATAACAATAATAGAAGTAGTCAATTCGATGTCTTTTTTTTTATCCGTGAAGATGTGTGATGTTACCTATGTGTTAAGTACAATTGGATGGCTTATGTGATTCTTTTTCATTCTTGTTCACGGCATCCTTAGCGGCCAGTGGAGGAGTCAGTGGTGAGGGTGAGGGGAACTTCACTGAGGGTAGCTCTGTAACACCATCAGCAGGCTCAGAAGCAGATTACAGCTTCAGTGCAGAGTCCCATGTGGGTGTTGAGGAGACAGTGACTGGATCCTCTACATCAGAGTCAACCACCACTACCATCTCCACCCTCCAAGCTTGCTCCCCATCCCACTGTCTGTGGCCACTACCATGGCAGGGACCCATCACCTTCATGTCAGGCATCTCACCTCCTGCCCTGGTCTCCCCCGCTGCCCTGAGTGTGGAAGCAATTGACATCCTGAGACAGGTCTCTATGGGGCAGACAGCAGTGCTGCATGTCCTCTAGGTGCATACCACTCATTTGACCCAAATGGCATCATTCCTGGAGACCATTCACTCAGACATGTCTGCCCTACACAGATCCAATCAGGTTCTGGCCTCCACACTGATGGCAGCAGTGTTCCAGCTTTCGCAGTCCTCCCCCTCCTACCTCTTCCCTTTCCACACTCCCAACTACCCTCCCTAACCCAAGCACATGCAAGCACACACATGTACACACCTCAACAGCCGCACGCAGCACACAAACACACAGATACAAGTTGACACCCACACACTCAGGAGACAGACAGCATACTTACTAACAGGGCCATACCAGCAAACGATGCACATGCATCCACAGACACTCCCCAGACCTCAGAACCCTCTGCCTACACAGCCCCTACCCTTTCCTCTCCTGTTCCCCCCAGCCCAGGCACCTCACCTTGTTCCCATTAAATGTTTCCTTACTCATTCCTGCACACCCCCTACTAAGAAGCAAAAATACCTCCCCCCTGACCTGGTATCAACATCTATACTCACCCCGAGAACAAACAACTAAAAAAAACAACCCCCACCAGAACATCCACCCGGTCTCAAAAGACAAAATCACCACCAGCAGCCCATACTTCACCAGACCAGCCCAGTACCTCCATCCCAAAAACAACCCCCACTAAAAAGACAAGTCCCATCCCCATTCGTGACAAACGCCTCAAACAGTTTAAAATACCCAGAATACTTAAGCCCCTCCCACCCTTCATCCATCTACACCTACCACTACAGATGCACCCCTAAATTAGAGTCAACTACTGCAGTGGAGCCACCACGCCCTCAATCAGAGCCTACCACTACAGGGGACCCAACCACCCCTCCTGATCCCATCCCTCCCAAAACCCAACCCAGTCCTCCCTAGTTGTGTCCCTGTTGTGCCTGGCATGCCCCCTAGATGCCCCTCCCAGGTGAGGTGACACCTTGCAGTTTTAGTACAGGGAAGATTCGATGGGTGAGTTTTTTTGCTTATTGGGTATATGAACATTTATGCCATTGGCCTTCTGTCATTTTATGTTTCTGCCTTTTTATGCAGAATAAAGCCGGTTTTAATTTGTTTCTTTCTGATTTTTGTGTCCCACAAATTGTTTTTTAGTTAACTGTAAATCATGTACAATTAGTAGTGTAAGTATACGATGATGTTAGCATTGCAGGTATTGCATATGGTCCATGGGGTATGTTCCCTACATTTTAAATGTGTCATCATCCTCATCAGTTTTGGCTATGAGTGTGACAAGAAGTCACAAACCTTTACTTTTTTACAACATATTTGCACATAGGTCACGCTTTCATATGTCAACATAGTGTAAGTGTCTCTAAGTGCAACAGTTTAGGAGAAGTATGTTGCATATGTTTGTGATTTGTAGAAAGACACCTGTCTCATTAATACACCTGGATACATATTGAGTTTGACTACATGGCATGGACTTTGACACACCATGTACACAAAGTGATGTTACAATACTTGGATATAACTTAATAGTGGTGGAGCCATGTCTGTATTTTCTTTAGATCTGGTATACTAGTGGCAATGACAACTTTGCCACAGGTGGCATGCCACTCTGGGCAAATTCCCTTCATAGCTGAGCATTCATCTGGTGCATTTCCTGAGCCCATGATGAGTGTACAGTGAGCAGTATTCTCACAGTCTTCCGAACCTGTTTGCTCAAAAGGACTCCACTTTCTGAAGAGATTCTTGTTAGGCAATGTGTGTGTTGTCTTAATAGTCCCTTTCTTTCCCATTAATATGTCAGTCATGCCATCCTGCTTTTGTTTGGTGACATCACATGTATGGTGTTTTTTGTCTGTCCAAGCTTGGATTTCATATTTACAACCACACACCAGTCGCAGTTGAACATATGAATTGTGTGTAATTTGCCCTGAGACTCATGCATACTCACAGTACTCTGCAGGACACAATCTGCACATTCAACATGGGTTTTTTTATAGCGGCACACACTACAGCCTGAAGAGCTTGATGCAAAATTGTTGCGAGTAACATTCTCCAAAGATGACCGTGTACACATACAAATTGGGAGTTGTGTCCAAACCCATAGTTGACACCTGGTGACTATCTCCCACCTTGTTGTTTTCCTATACTTCTTTCAAAACAAGATGGATTTTGTCTCACAATAATTCAGAGACAAATGTGACACAACTACTTCTAGGTTGTTGTATTGGGAGGCACTGAAATCAGTATGGAGTGGCTGTGTCTGCCGAGTGGTGTGTTATCTGGGCTAAGTTCCTCTGGGCTTTAATGTACACTGAGGTATCACAATGTCATACTTTTGTGAGTACATTGGAGTTCAATTGCCCTGCAATGTTTCAGCGTGTGTTGTGGTGGACACATGCCTTAACTATGTGATACATACACAAGTGTGGTTATGGCAATCCTGTTACACCCTCAAAAGTGTGTTTCTACTAATATTTGGCTGGCTTTGTGTACCTACCTGATGATGACATTTCTTCATTGGAGATGCACAACATGCTAGGGACCCACAGTTGGATTGGGATTAAAATGATGCTCTGGCACTCTGAAAGTAATTGCCACACATTCTGCAATCATCTCTTTTATTGTAACCTCTGTGTAGCAATAAAAAGCAGCAATAGCCCCAGTATGGAGATGAATAAATAACGTTCACAATGCCTCTGAACCTACAGGAATCTGTTGCTGCAGGTCAGTCATTTGTATGCTTCACCTTTACACTACTGGCAGATGCATCAAATAATGGACTAAAAGCCAGAACATTTGCAATGGGAGTCAGCTGCAGTGAAGGCATCCGAATACCCATTAAAGTACTCAAATACCCTCCACTGAAAAGCTGAGTACAGAGACAGGATGGATAGCGTGGTCAAAGCCCTAAATGTGGCTCCGCCAACAGAAAAAGCCATTAGCACATATGGACAAGCATACTGATTAAAACTGTTATCCGGCAAAAGAACTGGAATTTTGTTATGAAGCAGTACTCCAGGTACTTCTGGGTTTATCTTGATGTGATAAAATATATTTAGACAAAACATCCCTATTCCTCCTAAATTAAAAAGGGCAACATCTGGTGTGTTCCTCGGTGATATCAATAATTGTCTAACATACAGCAGTGCTGTAAGGAAATGAAGATGCTTGCACTGTTGTCCTGAAGGAGCGACCAGGTTGGAATTACACAGGATCGTGTTCAGTGCTAACAAAGTCAAACAGTGAAGGCATCACATGGTAACGTGGGGGCTGCAGCCCCAATCTGTTATCCTTCATAAATACTGGGAAAAAACAAACAGTAACATAAAAAAACATAATTTCCCTCACTGTGGGCATTGGATGCTGTAGACTATGATTCTTTTTTGAAAATATAGTTAATCTTAATATCCTTGTGCCACCGACTTGTGAACATCCTCTGTCAATTCCAGTGGCCTGTGTTCATCAAAAATACCCAAATACCGAACTGTTTCCTGTCCTGCAGTCCTCGTGCTGGGGATTGTTCAGCAAATGCTTAAACAAAGTGAAAACACTTTCAATGAGAGCAACGTCTGCTACTGTGTGTTTCTTCACTTATGATAAATTATTACACTACAAGGCAGTAAGTGCCCCACCTAACGATCTCCAGGCCCTAGGGACCTGGCCTGCATTCCAGGGGCTGCAGTCATTCATAATTGAATATGATCAGGATCTGCAACCGCTGCACCCTTGGCTGGTTTTGGCGGCTAACCAGGGTGCCACTACGCACAGTTTAGGAACCACTGCCATAGGGAGATGGGTTCTCTTGAATGTTGCGACAGGTTGAGCTCGGACAGTTTATTCTCGAACTCTAAGGGAATTGTTTGGGTTATTCTAGGCCTAGCAAGCACATACAATAGAGTGTTAAAGTATTTTACAGAAGTTCAGTATCTAGCAGAGTTCGACCCTGAAAGTACTGACATTGTAAAATCCAACATGTTGGATACATACTACCCAAGAAGTAGTGTACATCTTGAAAATATGAGCTTACATGAAGTTCTTCAACACTAAAGGTACCAAATGAATGGAAGGGAAAACATAGAAGTTGACAAATGTGCAGTGCTTGGATGTAATGGCTGTTTAGTGAGACATGCTAAAGGACCCTTAATAAACAATAGTAAACTAAGTTGCCAAATTTCAGAGAAAAGAGAGCTTTTATATTGGGCACTTCTTCAATTGTTCAAGCCTTAGCGTGCTGAACCTGAATTATTTGGAGGATATTACTGCTACACAGATGTATTTAATGCTGTGAAAGACAGTGTTGAGTGTTTAGCCTTCCAAAATTATATGTAAATGTTAAGTGCTGAGATTCGTCAAGAAGAAACAATTGCTCCAGAGGAAGCTAAGGATAGTTCACAAAGTAGTCAGAGTTCTGCACCAGTCAGTCAAGGTCCTCTTAGACTACCTATTATTGAAAGTGAAGCTGCACTAGCTATGAATGAGGTGGAAAGTGCAATGGAACAAACTAGCCATGAAACTATGCATATGGAGCAATTAGTTGCACAAGTCAACAATAAACAGAAGGAGATTTATACGGAAGTAACAGAGAAAATAGAACATGGATTTCTCCATGAGAACAATGTAATTGTTCATCCTTCAAACAAATTCTACTATATATCAGTGGTCAACTGGCACAGGAAAAATAGTTTTTATTAAAATTCTCACTGCTTACCTACAGAGGACAACACAATCAAATTTGTCATGTGTAATAACAGCACCAACTGGATTGGCTGCACACAATATTAAATCAATTATTCTACATCAGCTATTAATGCTACCTGTAGAGCATGACATTAAAATGGAAATGCAGAAGTCATATGGTGAAACATGTCACAAGGTAGCAAGAGTTTTGAAGAAAATGAAGCATTTAATAATCAATGAGGTAAGCACAGTTTCAAATGTAATGCTTGCCTTTGTTCACTTAAGACTGCAACAGATTGTAAGAGCAGAGTACGATGTTCTCTTAGGAGGAATGCATTTAATTGTGTTTGGTGACATACTGCAACTAATCCCTATGAAAGGAGAGCCTGTTTTCAAGATACGTCTGCATGAACAAACTTGCAATTTATTAGGGAGTATTGAAAATGTAAACATTTAGCTGAATTCTCAATACAAGGAACTAATGAATAAGAGTTAAGCATCTGGTGAGATATATGGTAATCTTTTTAAGGATATTAGAGTTGGACTTCTGACAAAAGAAGGTAAGAGTACCTTAGAAACTCAACTTAGCAAAAAACAATGTCTAAAAAACAGCAGAGCTAATGCTCAATTTGATTCAAGAATGGAAATCAATAGTTTATTTAATGCCTACACTTGAAGAGTGTGCTCATTTTAAGGAAGATTTTCTGAAAATGGAGAAGAAAGAAATGTAGGAAATCACAGGTGTTGACAAAATAGAATACCAGTGATTATGGATAGTGCTAAATGAAAAACTTAAAGGAAAACTGGATTAATTAGAAATATCCCTATTTATGATTGCTGGAATAAAGAAATGTTTATGTGTGTGTAAAAACCGTAGAGTAATTTTGCAGCATAAATAAAATGTTGAGGAAGGATTACTTCACTCATGTTGGGAGAGGGTTCAGTAAACTGTGGAAATGATATAGGGAAAACAACAATGCTCAGTATTGCAACCTTCCTTAAATATAATGTTGAATAATGTTTACTTATAATGCAGTGTTCACTGTTATCACGGATAGTGTCACTTTGTTACAGGATATTTAATAGTATGTGGGAGGGCGTGTTCTCTATCCGTGCGCAGAACAAAATTAACGTTTAATTGGCTGAGGTGTTATAAAAATAAGCTTAATGTTCATTGGCTGCAAACCATTGAAAGTAGAAGTGTGTCCAGCCATTCACTTCCCCTCCACAGAGTAGCAAGGACATCTGATTAGCCTACTTGTTCTAGCTTAATGTTCATTGGTTGCGAACCATTGAACGTAGAAGTGTTGCTAGCTATTTCCTTCTTCTCCGCAGAGAAAGAGGGACATTCGATTGGCTGACGTGTTCTAAGGAGGAGTTTTGAGAGCTTAATGTTCATTGGCTGCAAACTATTAAAAGTAGAAGTGTTGCCAACCATTCACTTCCCCTCCGCGGAGTAGTAGGGGCATCTGATTGACTGACATGTTCCAAGGAGGACTTTCCCAAGCTTAATGTTGATGTCATCGCCAATGTCATCAGTGATGTCGTTGACCATGCCATGAATTATGTAATATAGGACGTCATGAGCACTGCAATGCGGGGGCATGAGTTATAGTTAGCTGAACTAACTATACCGTAGAATTTCTATGGTTTTGTACGAGTAAAATGTCCAGCTAACTACAACGCCCCTGAAACCTATGTTTTTTCAGTGAACTTCTAAGGTTTGTTGAAATGCAAATTCCTAACTATAATTCTGTAAAACCTATGTTTTTTTCAGTGAACATATATACATCTTCATACATATATATATATATATATATATATATATATATATATATATATATATATATATATATATATATATATATATATATATATATATATATATATATATATATATTACAGCTCCTCAATCCTCCCAGGTCCGTATAAATGAAGACAGCACTCACGGGGAATTCATACGGCGTTTATTTCACCAAAAGACAGACGTGTTTCGGAGAGAACTCCTTCCTATGTGCTATTTGATTTAGAGTTTCCCAGCTCCATTTAAACCAATCAGTATAGGTTACATGAAACAAAGATTGGACACAACGCGATGTTTCGCAATGCGGGCCATCTTAGAAAGGTTACATTGTCAATATAAATGTATTTTTCTTAATTTATAACCTTCGTTTAGCTTTTTCTTTCAATTTGGCGTGCTAATCCTATATCAGAGATAATATTTTCGACATTGGTCAAAAGTGCTCCAATCTTGCCGTTGATCGGCAGTTGCAACCCTATTGGGTTGCTATAGCCCTCAATGTGCCTATGTGCAACATAACATGATTTATTAAAATTCTTTTTTACAGTTCATAATATACAATTCAAAATTCATTAAGCTGACATTCAATTCAACAGTATGGGCCCATTCTTGGGAAATGGCATCCGCCATCTTGGAAGTGTAAACCCATCAGTTATTCGTTTACTGTTCAAATTCATTTTTCATAAACAGTGGATTGCAATTACAGTTAGGACATGAGATTTACCCAGAGATTGTCCCTTTCCTTTTCCTCATCATCCTTGTTACCCAGTAGCTCCCTACTGGGACCTGTCTAGCCAAAAATCTGCTTAATCCAGTCCATTGCTAGGTTGGTTACCACCAATTATCCAAACATCCTCACAGTCGTATCTCCATTTAAACAATCTGAAATGATAACTCTCATGGAAAGGAAACAAAAAGAATGAAAGAGATACAATTAGAAAAATAATTTCAAAGGTGCACTGCTAGTTCCTCCCCGCTATTCAGTCATCCAGGTGATTTGGTCTCTAGATCTACTATATATCTGGATTCTAGTCTTGTAGACTGTGTACCATGTCTTCCCCTCTAGGACTACATGGTACACAGTCTAGACAGAAGTATTCTAACAGATCCCTGTTGCTTCAGTGTTTGATGGAAAAATGGCGTGCCACTGGACAGGAAAAATCTTTTTTCGTGATGGCTCGCATGTGCTCTAGAACTCTTAATTTTACACAATTGATGGTACTTCCAATATATTTAAGTCCACATGGACACTTTAACCAATAGACTGCGAAGGTTGTTTGACAGGTAAGGAACTTATTTATTCTCCTCCCCCCTTTATTCCTTTCACTTCATAAGAGAGGGTCCTTATACTGAAGGCACAGGCCTTCCATTTTCCACAGGGGAAAAATCCTCTCATCTCTTGTAGTGTGCAATGTTTGACTGGTGTTAAATCTAAAAAAATGTGTACCACATCATCCCTAAGGGATCATGCCTTCCTGAAAGTAATCGATGGGGCCACCAGGACGTCTGTGCCAATTATGGCATCAGTTTTTAATACGTGCCAGTGTTTTTTCATAATTTTTCTTAAAGTGCCCGCATATTGAGAGAAAGTGGTTATTAGCCGAAACCTTCCATCATTGCCTTTTTCCTCCTGTCTAGGCGTAAAAAGTTTGACTCTAGCTTTGGATTCCACTTTTTTGAGTGTGCTTTCCAAAAGCTTTATACTATACCCCCTTGCCTCAAATCTGATAATGCTGTCTGCAGCTGCTAGATCAAAATCATTGTTATTAGTGCCATTGCGTTTCAACCTCAAAAATTCTCCATAGGGGATTCTGTTTTTGAGATTCTCTGGATGGCAACTGGAGGCATGCAAGGTGCTGTTTCCAGCAGTGCTGATCTTGCCATACTTAATCTCGATTTTAAGGTGGACCTTGAACTGGGTTTCTGGAGTCTGTCTTTACTTAGTTCTTAAACAATGCATCAGAACTTAGGTTAAATGTTAAAAGGAAGCATTGGCCATTACTGGAGTACTTTAACTGGGCCTTCACTTATTTATCTTTAAACTTAACACATGACAAGAGAAAGAAATATGCCGGGATTTTGACCCTGACTTCACCTTTTAATTAATTCTCTAAAGAGTGAACAAGTTTCAGTCAAAGAAGACACAGTGTGTTGAAATGTCACATCTGGGTCTGACAGATTCTTGAATAGCTGAATAAGACAGCTTGATTTAAAAAGCTTTTTATTTAATCTTCTCAGCTAAGGAAAGATTTTACTGAAAGGAAAATATATTCTGACTTAGTTTCCTTTTTAACCCCTTCTATGCTCATGACAAGCTCAGCTCGTCATGAGTTACGCCTCTGGTACACTCATGACGAGCTGAGCTCGTCATGTAATGCAGGTTTTTAAAAAACCCAGCGCACAGCGGGAAAACCGCAAGGTGTTAAATAGAAATTTATCTCTGACAGGATAACCTTTTCTCACAGAATGTTTTATATTTGCTACAAGTTTAACACTAACCTGATTAGTGAGAGAATGTATTTCCAACGAAGCTAACGCTGATTTTATCGCAAGTACCCTATCTGACTTTCAAGACGCTGGGAAACAGGTGCTCTTCCAATTATTTCTTCGGTGAAGTGCACAGTGGAATGTTGAAGCACACTTCACCAGGTGTTCTGAAGCCTAAAAGACTAGACTGCTAACAGCGGTATCCTGTTGCAGTATGTGCATGTTGGCAGCCATCTTGGAGTTCCATCGGTGCCAACAAACACTCCAGGTTGAGAGATGAACTGACTTTTGATAACTTAGTAGGGGGAGATGGTAGCCAGCATTGCGTTAAAAGGAGGAAACCTCCAGCAAGCCCTGACAACAGCCCCTTTAAGAAAAAGTCTACATTTGTATCACAAATACCAAAAGATTCCATGGACATTTTTCATGAGAGGATTACTGAGGATATAAAACATCTATATCACAAGACCAATTGCAGTAAACAACAAAAGACTAGCCATCAAAAGATGTATATAGAACTGATTGAAATATTTAGCAAAAATCATGACGTGGTAATTAAACAATCGGACAAGGGCGGTAATTTCGTGCTCTAGCCCAAACAAGACTACATCAAAGTAACTCAGCGACAATTGGCAGATCCCATCTGCTATAAACAAACTACAATGAATGATTACACCAAAGCAAAAGACATGCTGATCAAACAACTGCACCAATTCAAATGTGACGCAACCATATCTCAGGAAGAACTCAAATTTCTCTGGGTGGAACATCCTATTATCCCTTCAATATATTTTATACCAAAGATGCACAAAAATGTCAGCCCAGTCCCCGGACCCCCCATTATCTCAGCCATCAACAGCATGGGAGAACATATCTCACAATATGTAGATTATTTTCTGCAAGATCTTGTGAAAACGATGCCATCTTTCATCAAAGATACTGGGGACTTTCTTGTGAAAATCAAAGAGGTCAAATGGGGCAAAAACATGTTATTCATTACTCTAGATTTAGAGTCATTGTACACCTGCATTGACCATGACATGGGACTGGAGGCTGTTACACATTTTCTAGGGACCAGACCTGTTGAATACTACGAACACAACAAGACAATGATAAAATGTATAAGCTGGTGCCTCAATAACAATTACTTTATGTTTGCATCACAAATGTATAAACAATTGAGGGGTGTGGCTATGGGATCCTGCTTCTCCCCCAGCTATGCCTGTTTGATGGTAGGCTGGTGGGAGGAGCAGGTCCTAAAGCCTCTAGAATGTGAGAAATACGATGGTCAAATCCTACAATGGTTCCGGTACATCAATGATGTTTTTGTGGTGTGGCAGGGCAACTTGGAAAGTGCTAACTCATTTGTACATGATATCAACAACAATTTAGCCAATCTACAATTTACTTCCTGTGTCAGTGATCAGGAGGTGGTTGTTTTTGGATGTAAAGGTCTATATACATCAAGGGAACTTACAAACTACACTGCATAAAAAACTGACTGCAGACAATTTAAGACTCCATGCCTCCAGTGCACATCCACAGCATCTAGTAAAAAGCATCCCATGTGGAGAGCTATTAAGAATCAAAAGAATGTGTAGTACTAGAGAGGAACAAGATAGATGCACTGAAGAAGCCATTCAAAGATTTCGAGAAAGGGGATACAAAACATCTACCCTTAATCAAGCAGTCACTACAGTCAAAACAGACATAGAGATTCCCTGTTAGAACGTTGCAAGCCTAATGCTGAAAATACAAGTGAGATAGAAGAGAATATACCCAGACTCATCTTAACATTTAACCAACAAGAGCGCTATATCTGAACGATCATGAAACGGAATTGGCCCATCATCTTAACAGATGCAGTCTTAGCACCTGATTTACCAAGCTGCCCCACAATTACCTTTAGAAAAGGTATCTCGATGAGGACACAACTAGTCAAAAAGAGCCCAGAAACCATTGTCAAGAAAACCACTTGGTTACAACCAAGACAAGGTTTCTATAAATGCACCTCATGCAGAACCTGCAGATTTGGTATCAACACCACCAAATATAAGACTCCCTTCAGCTCCAATGAATATACGATAAAAGGCAGCCACAACTGCAAAATCGAGTATGCCGTGTTTGTCCTGACATGCACCTGTGGGTTAAGATATGTGGCAGCACCAAACTACAGGTGAATGTCAGGATCCTACAACACCTTAGGGCTATTGTTAACAATGACACGATATACCCGGTAGCCAGGCACTTTAAAGCAGTGCATGGTAACAACCTCAAGTGCCTCAGCTATTTTGTCATTGCAGCCGTCCCCATTCCCCCTCGAGGAAGAAATCGGGAACAGACTCTGAGGCAACTTGAAGCAAAAATGATCTTAGAGTTGGATAGCGAACTGCCAAGGGTTCTTAACAATACTGAAAATCTCCATAACTTTCTGTAACATCTTGATATATAGCCAATGCATTCAATAGGCACTGTTCAACCAGTTTTTTAGTTTTCTCCCTCAGCTGTAACTTACCCTACCCGTTCTTTTTAAACACATTTTCTTGCAATCATTTTTTATAGGTGAGGGGTTAATTTTATCATTTTGCACATCATTGCACACTCTAAAAATAGCGCATTTACACACCATAGCCCCCATAGATAGGATGCTATTTAATTGTTTACATGATCTTTATATTGCTTGATTTGCACATATTTATAGAATTTAAACATTATCATATACAGATCAAGGTATGCATTTATTCAGTAATAACCATAAGATGACGATAGGGGGACGATTTTGCTTATTTGACGAACAATTTTTAAATTATTAGAATTTATTTATTGTTTTAGCATTACTTATCTAACAGTGAATGATAATTTATTGTTATTTATTGTGTCCTATGTTTTTTCTGAACAACTACGGAAAAAACATACCCTTTACAATGAGCCACCCCGATGTTGACAATTGCATTGATATTAACCTTCGCATTTATGCAGGTAACAATCCAACATGTCAACGCTGTAATGTTCAACATCTTTTACCTTTATTGTATAAATACATAGAATGCATGAATCAGTGCAAACTAAGACACAAAATATATTTTTAAACTGATTAATGAATGAATTTGTAAACAAAGGTTAAACAAAACGCATTTGCTATAGTATGTTTTCTATGTCTACTGATACCATTTGACTAAGAAACTGCCATAGAGTTTGATCACTTTTTTTCACCATACACTATGGGTATTTAAATAAGTCTATGGACGGCGTTTCTGTATGTGAGCAAGGTTACAGAGGTAACCAAAACGCGTCATAAACTGCTGGAAATAAACAAGACCTGAATTTCCACTATAATACTGGTGTCCGTATCCTGTTTTCCTTGTGCTGACCGGCTGTCAGTGATAAGGAGTGGATTTTGTTTGTTTATATATATATATATATATATATATATATATATATTTGTATGAGGAAGAAAAGACCAACATGCTCCAGAGGTTCCGCGAGAGAGGGTACCCGGAGTGGGTTTTATACAAGGCTGTGAACAAAATGTCTGAGAAATCCAGGGAAAGTACTCTTGAACCTAAAATTCGATGGACAGAAACAACAACGGTCACCAGAGTTATCACTACTTATAATGAAGATTCTCGAAAAGTTAGCAAAATACTGGCAGAGAATTGGAACCTTCTTAAGACTGACAATATTATAGGCTCCACTCTCAGTGATCACCCATTGATAACCTACAGAAGGGGCAAATGTTTAAAAGACATCCTGGTAAAAGGAGACATTAGCCCTAGGGACAGTGCTAGCAGCCATAATTTGAAAGGTTTCTACCCATGTGGTCACTGCCGTGCCTGCAAATACAGTGTTATGACTAAAGATGTGCAATTACCTGGCACTAGTAGAATATATAACATCAACCAATTTCTCACATGCAGCAGCACTTACGTTGTTTATGTTCTTGAATGTCCGTGCAAGTTGAAATATGTGGGTGAATCGTCAAGTGGGGGCCGAGACAAAAGGGGGTTCCAAAACATGTTTTCCCCATGCAATTTTCCTTAGGATCTTTAGCCAGGGCTACAGCCCGAACGGCTGCACGGATTTACAACAAATTTGGCAAAAAAGTAGAGTTTGGTTCGCAGATTGTGCTTTTTGTGAAATGGTGTAAATCGTTCAGTAGTTCCTGAGGAAATCAAAAGTAAAATCATAGTGATATCTAGAGATGAAGTATCGTACTCTGTGATGTACTCTGTACCTTCCCGAGCACAAGGACCCCCAAGGCCCCACAAATTATTTCTTTTTTTTTAAATCACGGGGTACGAACTACCATACTCTGTACTGTACTCTGTACTGTATTCTGTACTGTACTCTGTACCTTCCCAAGCACATACTGGAGGTTCCTGATGGGCTAGTTGGCCCCCAGGGACCTCCAGTATGCAAGGGGAATTAGTTCCACCTCTGCAAACGTGCCAGGGGGTTGCGATGCAGAGCGGTGTAAAAAGGGGTGTGGCCTCATTTCACCTCTCTGCAATGCAGCCCCCTAGTGCATACTGGAGGTTCCTGGTGGCCTAGTTGGCCCCAGGGACCTCCAGTATGCAAGAGGGAATTAGTTCCCCCTCTGCAAACGCGCCAGGGGGCTGCGTTGCAGAGAGGTGTAATGAGGCCATGCCCCTTTTTATACCTCTCTGCAACGCAGTCCCCTGGCGCATACTGGAGGTTCCTGGTGGTCTTGTTGGCCCCCAGGAACCCCCCGTATGAGTATGAAAGGGGAATTAGTTTGCCCTCAGCAAACGCGCCAGGGGGTAGCGTTGCAGAGAGGTGTAAAAAGAGGCGTGGCCTCATTACACCTGTCTGCAATGCAGCCCCCTGGTGCATACTGGAGGTTCCTGGTGGGCTAGTTGGCCCCCAGGGACCCCAGTATTCAAGGGGATTTAGTTCCCCCTCTGCAAACGCACCAGGGGGCTGCATTGAAGAGAGGCGTAAAAAGGGCCGTGGCCTCATTACACCTCTCTGCAAGGCAGCCCCCTGTCGCATACTGGAGGTTTCTGGTGGCCTAGTTGGCCCCCAGGGACCTCCAGTATGCAAGAGGGAATTAGTTCCCCCTCTGCAAACGCGCCAGGGGGCTGCGTTGCAGAGAGGTGTAATGAGGCCATGCCCCTTTTTACACCTCTCTGCAACGCAGCCCCCTGGCGCATACTGGAGGTTCCTGGTGGTCTTGTTGGCCCCCAGGGACCCCCAGTATGTAAGGGGACTTAATCTCCTAACTTATAACACGCTACAGGGCGCGTTTGCACAGTGTTGAAGTTAGGGGGCGGGGCTTGAGGTGAGTGGAAACATGCCCTGTGGTGTGCTTTAAGTTGGGGTATTGATTCCTCTTCAATCCAGAGGTCCCCTAGGGGGCAACTAGTCCAACAGGTATCTCCAGTAAATGCCACTGGGCTGTATTTCAGAGTGTTGTAAAAAGGGGGCATGCCTTTTGAACACCTCTCTGCAACACAGCTGCCTGGTTCATACTGGAGGTACCTGGTGGGCTAGTTGGCTCACAGAGGACCTCAGGATTGAAGAGGAATTAATTTGCCAATCTAAAACACGCCACAGGGCGTGATTGCACACATTTTACCTCAGGCCCCGCCCCTTCCTTCACTATTGAGCAAAATATTCCTGTAAAATCAGCCGAACTACGAATTCCAATTTACTCACCTGTTATCACAAGAAACTTCAGTGCTGCATCTTTGAGCGCACTAATATTCCTGAAAAGTAATTCTAACCACACTTAAAGTCACTTGAATTTCCTTCCATAGGCTAACATTGATTGGTTTCACTTGGAAGTTTTTCTAAGTGTGGAGTTTTGGAACTTTAAAACATTCCTCTAAAATCAGCCGAACTACGAAATACCGATTTACTCACCTGGAAGTGTTGACAGCCATCTTGTGCCTCGGTAGAACCATAGGTTTCAGCTATGTTATAGTTAGAAATTAGCATTTAAAAAAACCTTGCAAATTCACTGAAAAACCCATAGGTTTCACACATGTTATAGTTAGCTGGACATTTCACTCATACAAAACCATTGAAATTCCCCCATTATAGTAAGTTCAGCTAACTATAACTCGTGCGCCCGCAATGCACTGCTGATGACGTCACATATTACATCACTCATGACATGGTCAGTGACATCACTCATGACATCACTGATGACATCTCAAATGACATCACTGATGACATCACTGATGACATCCTCCAGTGAATATGTGTTTTACGGAAAATTAGATATGTTTTATATAGGTCGATGGAAGAATAAATGGGTATATAAGTGTCTAAATGGATGATTTTGTTTGTAAAATTGATTGTATAACTGACTTATTAAGTGTATCTTAGTGAATACAAGTATTACTGAGTAATTTTTAAATATTTAGATATCTGTATCTGTGTCTCACTTTGTGTTTAGGTGACTGCATGGGTTGGTGAGTAGCTACACGAGTGTCTATATGGGTTATTAATTGTTTTTTAAACTATCAGTATGAATGTTTGTATGGTTCGGTGAGGAGTATGAATTAGCGCATAGATGCATGAATGAGTGACTCACTGTTTGTATGTGTTTTGAAGACAGCATGTGTGCAGGACTGTATGGGTGGATGAGTGTGTGTATGGGTGTGTTAGTGAGGGAATGACTGTCTCAATAGTATCTTTATGAGTAAGTACATATGTTTTAAACTTGTATATGTGAGTATTAATGTTTATAAGGGAGTATGTATGAGAGTGAGAGATTGGAAGAGTTTTTGTATAAATAAGTATGTGTTTCTATAAGTGATTGTTTAAGAGAGTAAGTATGTGTACGTTTCTGTAGAAGTAAGTGTAGTGGTGTGTGTATAGCTGTATATGCAAGTAAATGGATGTTTGATAGTTTATTTACATGTGTGAGTATATGTGTGGATAGCTCTATTTATATGTGTGTGTGTGCGTAGCAGGTTGTATAGGTGTATGAATATGATGAGTGAGTACATGTATGAGTGACTATATAGAACTATTGGTGAATGAGTGGATGCGTATGTAGATTGAGGAATTACTGAATAGGTTTTTCCTACTGGTATTGTTATCTCCATTTTTTTGAAAATGTTAGGTTCTATTTTTGAATGTGTGTATCACAGGTTATATAAGGGTGAGAGGAGGTCTGCCACTCTTTCACAAGGATGATGCCATTAGTGATGTCATCAGTGATGTCATTTGAGATGTCATCAGTGATGTCATGAGTGATGTCACAGACCATGTCATGAGTGATGTTATATGTGATACCAGAAGCAGTGCATTGCGGTTGTGCGAGTTATAGTTAGCTAAACTAACTATAACGGGGGAATTTCAATGGTTTTGTATGAGTGAAATGTCCAGCTAATTCTAACATGTGTGAAACCTATGTTTTTTCAGTGAATTTGAAAGGCTTTTTAAATGCTAATTCCTAACTATAACGTGGCTGAAACCTATGGATTTTTCAGTGAAT
The DNA here is from genome assembly GCF_964263255.1 of Lissotriton vulgaris. Classification (NCBI taxonomy): domain Eukaryota; kingdom Metazoa; phylum Chordata; class Amphibia; order Caudata; family Salamandridae; genus Lissotriton; species Lissotriton vulgaris. The sequence continues at coordinate 79,260 of NW_028249558.1, read as the reverse complement.
TTCAAAGGTTTTGTAAATGATCATTTTTAAATGTATTGTTATATGTTTTATACTAATTTACTACATTGTGTTAAAGTATTTATTTTTAGATATTTTATTTTTTAAATTGCATTACACATTTTTAATATAAATTGATTTTTTTTTAAATACTGAAATTGTAATATTTTTTTTAATTTAATATTTTTTAATTTATATATATTTTATATTGCAGGCAAAGATATCCTATGGAAGGAAATTCAAGTTACTGGTAAGTACAGTTAAATTTACTTTTCAGGAATAGTAGCGAGCTGAAAGATGCAGCACTGAGGTATCTCCTGATAACAGGTGAGTAAATTGGAATTCGTAGTTCAACTGATTTTTGAGGAATTTTTTAAGTTCCAAAACTCCACACTTAAAAAAATTTCCAAGTGAAACCGGTCAATGTTAGCCCCTGGAAGGAAATTCAAGTTAGTGTAACTACGATTAGTATTACTTTTCAGAATCAGTAGTGGGCTGAAAGATGCAGCCATGAGGTATCTCCTGATAACAGGTGAGTATATTGGTATTTCGTAGTTCGGCTGATTTTAGAGGAATGTTTTAAAGTTCCAAACCTCCACACTTAAAATAACTTCCAGGTGAAACCAGTCAATGTTAGCCTATGGAAGGAAATTCAAGTTACTTTAAGTGTGGTTAGAATTACTTTTCAGGAATAGTACTGCGCTCAAATCTGCAGCACTGAAGTTTCTTGTGATAACAGGTGAGTAAATCGGAATTTGTAGTTTGGCTGATTTTACAGGAATATTTTGCTCAATAGTGAAGGAAGGAGCTGGGACTGAGGTAAAATGTGTGCAAACACGCCCTGTGGCGTGTTTTAGATTGGCGAATTAATTTATATAGCGCACTACTTACCCGTAGGGTCCCAAGGCGCTTCGACCGCTGCGAAACCCTTCCTGGCTTCCCTGAGAGATGGTCCCTTAATGGGTATCTCCAGGGTGAGACCAGGCATCTCCGGCGGTCTGGTGGGGCCGTTAGTGAAGATGAGGCAAGCTAATGCCCAGAGTTGCCGAGTGTGATCGCTGATCAGAGTGGGCACCGAGGCGAGAGAATTATCGAGTCCTCTGACCCTGGTCCAGAAACCTGCCGCGCCGGGAATCGAATCCTGGTCCCGGGCCGTCCTCTGCTCTCGGGTCTGCCGCCTCTAACCAGTGAGCCACACTACTTCACTGGATGATCTTACTTTGGAGGAATACTGAGGCTTTACATGTAGTGAGCGTCCTTTTTGAAAAAAATTGGGCTACAACATTTGAAAAGAAATACCAATGGATCAATATATGTACATTTGTTTGAATATATCTGTGTAAAAAGTGATGTGTATATATGTATGTTTGTTTGTTCACACTTTTGAGAAAGGTTTAAAAATTATAGAAGACTGAATCTAATCCTGTTCCAATTAAATTGGAAAATAAATAAGGAAAATAGTACGGTGTGTGCTCTGTTTGGAGGTGGGAAATGTTTACAAAAACAAATAAATAATAGAATGAATTCTGTTTAAGGGAATATATATTTTTCTTGGGAGGAGACAATTAAGTTATCTCACTCAGTACTAAGAATGTGTTAATGGGTCCTAGGCTTTACATGCGACTTTACTTACCCAGATGCCATAGGTTTACCGGGTTCTCCCTTGTTTTGAGAGAGCGTTATAGTTAGTTAGACATTTCACTTGTACAAAACCAGTGAAATTCAGACGTTATAGTTAGCTGAGCTAACTATAACTTGTGTCCCTGCAATGCAATGCTGATGACGTCACATATTACATTATTCATGACATGGTCAGTGACATCACTGATGACATCTAAAATGACATCACTGATGACATCTCATCTGACATCACTGTGTGTTTCTACGAAGTTTAAATATGTCTTATATATATATGCCAAATTGTATTGAAGAATGAGTGAGTGTATGAGTGTCTGAATGGATGATTCAGTAGATGTGTGACTGACTGTATAAATGAGTGATTAAATGTGTCTTACTGAATGCATGGGTTAGTGACTAAACTGTGTGAATGTCTGTATCAGTCTGTTAGTTGGTGTGTAAGTGGCTGCATCGGTTGGTGAGTAGCCACATGAGTGTCTAAATGGGTTATTGATTGGTTGTCTGAGTATCTGTATGCCTGAGTGTCTATGTGGGTGGGTGGGGAGGGGGTTCTGTGCAGAGATATAAGAGTGGGTGATTAACTGGGTGTATGGGTTCAAGACTGCATGTGTGAAGAGCTGTATTGGTGTGTGAGTGTGTGTATGTTGGTGTGCCAATGGATGTCTCAGTTGTGCAAGTGTGAATAACTTTATATGTAAAAGGCAGTATATGTGAGTGTTGGAGTATATAAATGAGTATATGTGAGAGTGAATGATTGTGAGAGTAGCTGTATGGATGTCTGTGTGTTTATATCAGTGATTGTATAAGGTAGTAAGTATGTGGTAGTATCTGTATCAATAAGTGAGGTTGTGTGTGTTTATCTGTATAGGTGAGTAAATGGGAGTATGATTGATTCTTTGCATGACTGACTACTTGTGTGAGTAACTCTATGGATGAGTGGTGGTGTGTGAGTGTCTGTATAGGTGTATGAGTGCATATGATAGTGCTGTATGGATGAGTGACTGTATGGTTGAATGAGTGAATGTGTGTGTAGACCTAGGAATCAGTGACAGGGCTCGAAAATTCCACTTGACCGCTCACATAGTCATGCTAAATTTAACCAGGTCAAGCTGTTTTTAGATCCTTCTCGCCCTTTCTGGCGAGTAGGAAAACAAACCAACTTTTGTCCTCTGTCTGTGAAAACGGAACAAATGTGACAAGATTTAAAGGCATTTTTATTGCTCACAAAGTTAATGATCAATAAAGATGACTTTAAATCCGTTTATCTTGTCACATTTGCTCCGCTTTCAGAGACGGAGGACGAGGACATTTTTTAAGGTACTAGTTCTGCAGGACTAGTACCATTTTTTGGATTTTTCGAGCCCGGAGTGAGTGGGTATGTAGTAACTGGTATTTGTGTGTCTATATTTTAGAAAAAAATGGTAGTCTATATTTTAGAGTGGGTGTATGAAAGGTTATATTAGGGTATGAGGCGGTGCATCAGATTATCACATGGATGATGTCATCAGTGATGCCATTTTAGATATCATCAGTGATGTCATCAGTGATGTCACTAACCATGTCATGAATGATGTGATATGTGACGTCATCAGCAGTGCATTGCGGGGCGCCGTTATAGTTAGCGCAGCTAACTTTAACGGCTGATTTTCACTGGTTTTGTACGAGTGAAATGTCCAACTAACTATAACGTGCCTGAAACCTATGGTTTTTTCAGTGAATTTCTAATGTTATTTAAATGCTAATTTCTAACTATAACGTGCATGAAACCTATGTTTTTTTCAGTGAATTTCAATGGGTTTTTAAATGCTAATTTTTAACTATAACGTGCCTCAAACCTCTGTTTTTTTCAGTGAATTTCAATGGTTTTTTAAATGCTAATTTCTAACTATAACCCCTAAAACCTGTTTTTTTTTGTGAATTTCGAAGGCTTTTTAAATGCTAACTTCGAATTATAAAGTTCATTAAATCTATGTTTTTTTCAGTAATATTTTGTAACTTTAATATCCTAAAAATTGTTTTCGTAATTTATTTTGTTTGTTATTAAAATAATATGTCTTCTGTTTTCTTAAACATGAATATATATATATATTTTTTTTAAATGTGGAGTTGTGCATCCATTGTGTACCTATCTCAGTGGGTGCGCAGATTCAAACTGCCATATTGGTAAAGTCATGAAGGATGCTTGTTTCAGCCAGCCAACTTCACTTACGCTTACAGGGAGGGAACTACAATGCTACATGTCCCAGGTCTCCCCTGTAGTGATCTGCTGATTACAGGTCTAGTTCTTAGCATGCCACAGCCACTCCCTCAGGGCTGGTTTACACCCACACCACACCCATCCAGCACAGGTATCACAGGACATAGGACCCTGCCAATTAAAAAGGCCGGGTGCACTTGCTCAACGTCATTTCCACTGTCTATCTGGGTGTGTCCATGTAGTTATGGTTTATGCATGAGGGCCTAGGGACCTACCACATTACATTCTCCCCTGCCAGAGGAGACATGATGGCGTCCGCACCACGATATTCAATCATATAGGGCCCAAGACTAAACCTGGGCGTAGTTTGCGAAGTAGCGCTATGTTTAGCTACACAAGTGCACTTCGCACTACGCAAGCTGCGCTTAGCTACGCGAACTGCGTAGTGCGGTAGGGAAAATGCTGTTCGCACTGATTGCACAGTGCCGGATGCTTGTGCAAATGGCATCTTGCACAGTAAAAGCGGTTGTTTTCTGCCGCTCTACTAGATTTGTACTTGAGCAGCAGCTTTCTCAACTCGGATTGGTAGTTTCTCATCGTGAGCGGTTGTAAGCATATGCGACCACTCGTAATGAGAAACCTGACTTCCCCGCGTTGAGAATCTCACGGGGAGGTTTATTTTCCACACTCGTGATCACAACTTGCACACTTTCTGAGAAGTTTACAACGACATTAGTGTACAGGCGAGGCCCAGGTGGTACAGTTTTGCCTGCACATTGTTGGAATGCGTGTGGTTTCTGTTGCGGTGTTTGTGTGCAGTGTCGGCAGGGGCCACAAGTAGTACATGTGTGCAGTCAATTGCCCCAACACATACAGGATGCCTGCTATGATGTGGTTTCCTTGCTTGGTCTCCAGCTGTTCCTGCACAGTGTGGGTGAACTGAACATGCAGGTTTATCAAGCAGAAACAAACCATGATGCTTACAGATATGATAAATGTGAGGTTGTTATGTTCCTTTTCATTCCTATGAAGGTTACGGCCACATGAACTTCTGTTACGGTCATTTTGTGCAGGATTGATCATACCTGTAAGCATTCCGGTTTGTCCAAGTGCAATACATTGTACCATATTACGTTTGTGACTAAGGGTGGGCATGCGTAGTTCCCAGAAGAAGATGCAATTGAGACTGAGGGAAGCTGGCAGACACAGCTGATAAGGTAAGGTTATTTAAAATGTTATTTATAATGTGTTTTAAAGTTTTTTAATAGTGGGGGCCGGCGGGAGGCGGGCGGCGCATAACGGAGCTATGCGGAGATTGGTTCCATCTCACTGCCTCTCCAAGTAGGCCCCATACGCAAATTACACCCACCCTTATTTGTGACCATACTAACGCTTGACCATTGTCTTCATTTATCCAACAAATTTCTGAATATGGAGTATTGGGATTAACAGGACGTTCTACAGTTATTTTGAACCGCAAGTTGCCCTGATGATGTTACCCGTTGGGAATGTCACTTGTTGTTTGATGTTCTTGTGTTGTTAATTTATGTTTCTCTAATAAAGTACTGTTGACTACTAGACTTCATGGCCTGGCGCACCCCCTTTTCAGTGACTACAATCTTGGATCTGGAGCACAGAGGCATCAAGCAATGGCTGGGATTGGGGTTGGTTGTGCAGGAATACTACAAATTTGGATGAGCATGTGGTGCGGATTCATCGGTCCTACGTTGCTTTTGTTGACATGCATCCAAGATGTGTGAGGAAGTTTAATGGGATTGGCTGTGAGACTACTCTGAATTTGGCAGTTATTAGTTAGAAAGTACCATAGGCCAACAGGTGCAGCACAGCCAGAAAGTTTGTCTGCGGAAGGATGTTGATTGTCTGCTGTGTTGTACCGTCAGCCTGTGGGCAATGTGGTAGTGTGCACCAACTAGAAAATGGGGGCGATAATTCTTTCACCACTTCTGCTGCTCTAAAGTGCCGATAACTCGGCAATAAGTCTCCACTGTTGGGTTACAGCGTGACTCTAAAATGAGCCCTTGAGTTTATTAGGACTTTGTTGTAGCTACATACGAATCACAAGAAAGAAGATGAAAAAACAAGAAAAGTGGGCATGGTACATACACCCTGACCCACTAGGACTGCTCAGGAGATCTCACAAAACCCCCCAGGGCCCAAAAATTATTTTAATATTTTATTTCAAAAAAGCGTCTGGGTGCACGAATCCGGATGAAAACCCCCAAAAACTATGGGGCATACTTTAAGGACTTATCGCTACAATGAGAGAGACAACTAAGCCTAATGATATGCAGAGTAGGCATTTCTGTGCAAAAAACCCACCAAAAACACCACTTTCCGATATTTTCAACGACCAGCCAAATCTGCGATGCAATCCAAAAACAGGTGATAAGCCGTGTTAGCAGTAAGAATTTAACATCAGCCTTTTACTGGTGTAAAGCAGGTCGACAACCTACAGTATGAAATGGAGCCCAGCCCAGAGCCACATCTGAAAACCAACACATGTCATAGAGCTACTGATCATGTAGCTCCGACACCCAAGAAGGCCACAACACCCACCACCACCACCTCAAGGACCACCCCACCGGACCACTCCCCCACTACCACCGAGGCAGCGCAGAACAGAACAGCAGACCTTCCGAAAATGGCACGGCCCCTCAGCCACACAATAACTGAATGTTGGGAGAGGTGGGAGCCAAGTATGTGTGAAGGAGGCAAGTCACCCATGAATAAGAATGCACACAATGCCAAGTCTAGCAGAGAGGGGCTGGACAGACCTCACTATGCAGAGCACAGACCTCTCTATGTGGACATTTACTGCTGGTGCTTGTAGTGTTGTGTACAGTGGACACAACCATGTTGCCTCAGGCAGTAGGGAAGATCTCGGTCATGTCGCTGTGTTGACCCCAGTGTAAGTGGAAGCAGAAGTGGAGTGGGCTGGTCCATCTATGCCACTCCAGCATAGGAGTGTGAATAAATAGGCCGGGGCTCTAGGAGTGGTTCACTTCTAAGAAGGCCAGAGAAGTGGCCCTCACCCTATCACGAGACCAGCGCCATGACCACCGCCTCCTCGACACAGGCCCCCTGCGAACCCACAGGCACAGCACCGCAGAGTCATGTCTGTACAAACTACTGCCTTCGATATATACTGCAGACAGTAGGGCTCACAATTCAGATCGAGTCGCGATTCCAGATGACCCTTGATTTATTAATTGCAGAGTAAATTGTACTCAATGTCCTCAGATTTTGTCAAGAGAAAGTGACAAAAAGCATGCCTCGATATCTGTGCTGAATACTGCTTCCGATCTACACTGCGGACAGCAGGGCTCACAATTCAGATTGAGTTGCGATTGCAGATGACACGGTCCATTAGGCAACAGACATTGCTCCCAGTGCGGCCAGCCCACACCACGCATCATCGCTGGCTGCACACATGCTGAATGCTTTTGATGCCACTAACTCAGCGCACCGCAAGTCACCGCCACGTGGCGTTCGTGATGCAGAATTCATTAGGCAAAAGATATTGCTTCCAGTGCGGCCCACCCAAACCACATATCATCGTTGGCTGTGCACATGCTGAGCGCCGCTGTTGCCACTAACTCAGTGCACCACAAGTCAAAACCACGTGGTTGTGGGCCCTTGCTGAAAGCTGCCTCCGACCTACATTGCGGTCAGCAGGTCTCACACATAGCCAATCCAATCCTCTCCAGCAATGAGACACCATCTTCGCTGGCTGTGCACTCGCTGAGCTTTTCAGGTGCCATTAACTCTGTACATACCAACTCATGGACCCTTTATGATTCATGCTGCAGACACCGGGCGCAACAATGTCACCTCAGGCAGCAGGAATATTCCGAAGAGACATTAACAATTTCTTCACATGAGCACGCTCAGCTATGGTGCCTCTACCTCGTTGCACCACAACTCATGGACCCTTTATATTAGAATCTTTTGTGTATGTTTTCAGATCTGCTACCCTTACCTCAGCACAGCACAAGTCATGGACCCTTTACAATAGAATCTTTTGTGTGCTATTTCACATCTGGTGCCCCTACTTTAGTGCACCACAAGTCATGGACCCTTTATGATTGAATCACTGTGTGTGATCCAATAATCACTGTTACAGTTGTTTCCAGCACCAACCATTCCCTGAGGACTGGCTTACACTCACCCCACACATATCCAGCACAAATATCACTGGACATGTGATCCTAGCAATAAAAAGGGGCAGCGCGCATGCACCCATAGCCAGTTCCACTATCTAACTGTGTCAGTGTGTTCATTATGTATGCATGATAGCCCTGAGCCCTACCACATTGTGCTGTTGACTGCGCACACAACCATGTTACCTCTGGCAGTGGGGAAAACCTTGGTTATGTACCTTTGTCTGGGTCATTCTATGAGTACATGGGTAGAGACTGGACTATTAGAGTACTGCAAGGAGAGTACTTGGTGAATTTATAAGTGCTTGGGGATTGGCAGAGTGATTGGATAAGTACATATGTTGGCGGAGCCTAACCCTCGAGCATGAGCACAACCAGTGGCAACCTGAGCAGAGCATCAGGATTGCAATCCAAAGCCTCGGGAGTGCCGATTCTAACCAAGGAGCGTGAGTAGGCACCGTGCTAGTTCCTGAGGTACCCACCTTATTTGTTTGGGATCCCCTCTGCCTTTGCTCTAGTACCCTGGGTTCCCGCCCACTAAAATCTGGGCCACTGGCTAGTGGGAATACCACACGGATGCCTGGAAAACCGAGTCCAGGAGCTTGGAATTCTCATTGTGGTATACTGCATTCTCATTCAGTGGATACCCTCCCAGGTCGTTGATCTCCGGATTAAGGAATTCTGACTATTGGATCACTCAAGTAACTTCCACTGGATCCCCAAAAGCGAGCTGCCAGGTCCGTGGAGCACCAGTATTGAAAGGCCCAGAATCCTGTCTGCAAGATATTCCAAGCCCCACAGATGGATCATTGACATACGGTGGATAGAATCTATGGAATTCTGTAAGCGGAAGCGGAGTGGGCAGAGTCGGCGTACACCATCCTGGAGTGCAACTATTGGCAAATTTCAAGGGAGGCTGATAAAAATTTCGGGGGGCCTAATTCTTCCAGTCATAGGCAGAGTGGAGATGCAGGGGCTCTAAGAAGGGGTAAAAACATAGGAAAGCCTCATTAACAGGTAAATGGTCTTTTAAAGACCTGTGAAGTACTCAGGTGCCGCACTGTGAGCCTCGCACCCAGCATGTTCACACAAGTGGGTTGTGCCGAGAGTTGCGCACCCAGCGCGTTCACACTAGGGGGCCGTGCTGAGCGTCACGTTAGGATCGCCACTCTGAACATTTCCAAAAAAAACAGTCCGCTTCCATTAATTTATATTCGCCCCGAGGACCCCATCCCCCGGGGCATGCTCAATTCTTGAATGTTTTTATTAATCATTAGGAAGCGGGGCAGCATGGTTCCCCCTTCCCTTGTCATCCCTTGTCTACTTCTGGCCCCAGGGACCCCATCCTCTAGGGCCTCGCCTCTTTGTTTGGGACCTTGGGGGGAGCTCCGATGCCCCCATGGTCCCACTGGCTTCCTGCCTCCTGCCTCCTGTGGGAACCACCGTTGCTTTTGCTTTTGGGCAAGTTGGAACTGCTAACACCCTATCTTTGTTGAAGCGAGAGCAGGTTTTCTTGCTCTTGCTTCAAAGTAGTAAAGCAGGGTTTGCTATGAAAGGCAGGAGCCATGCTCCTGCCCCTGCCATAGCAAAGAGCAATGTCCCGGGGGTGGGTAACCTGGGACATTGCATGAGCCGGCCCTGAGGGATGGGGGTCCCCAGGCCCATCAAGGGCTCCATGACGGGTGCTGCACAGCCCCCTCCCTCTATTTTCAAAGCCCCCGGGTAGTGGTGGATCCCAGGGCTTCGAGGGGCCTATGAGGTCCCCCTTGCATATTTAAATAAAGCCCCGGAGTGTCGGTCCCCGGGGCTTAGGAGACCCTTAGAGGCCCTCCACTATTTACAAAACAAGCCGGGGTGGTGGCGGTCCCCGGGGCTTCGGAAAAGCCATGTGCCCTCCCGCACCTAATTTACTTAGCCCCCGTCAAGTGGCGGTCTCCGGGGCTACTTTTTTTATTAAAAATGTTGGGCCTGGGGGTCCTTGTGGGAGCAGGGCCAGGGGGTCAGGGTGTTTCTACTCCACCCCCTTTTTTATATTTTTTCAACTGTTTTCTTGTGACACGATTCTAAGTCACTTTCTGAACCAAGCACTACCTTTTTTCCAAATTTGGTGTAATTACGTTCATCAGTTCGGGCTGTAACCTTGGCTAAGGTTTCCTATGGGAAATTGATATTCAGACTTTTATTTTTTGAATTTCTCAAAAACTACTGAATGGACTTGCGCCATTAAAAAAAGGTTGCTTTCTGAACCAAGCTCTACCTTTTTGCCAAATTTGGTGTAATCCCATTCAGCAGTTCGGGCTGTAGCCTGTAAAAAAAAATCCTATTGAAATTAACATGGTGAAAACACTTTCTGGGACCCCCGCTTGACGAATCACCCCCAAACTTTCAGTATAGGACCTAACATGGGTAGACCTTTTTTTGTAGATTCGTCAAACAACGCCAAAGTTATCAGCAAATCAAAAAACGCTTTCCTATGGAAACTAGGTTTTAACTATAACTACCTACTGGCGACCGCCAGTAGGTAATATCTATCTATCTATCTATCTATCTATCTATCTATCTATCTATCTATCTATCTATCTATCTATCTATCTATCTATCTATCTATCTATCTATCTATCTATCTATCTATCTATCTATCTATCTATCTATCTATCTGTAGATAGATGGATAGATAGATAGATAGATAGATAGATAGATAGATAGATAGATAGATAGATAGATAGATAGATAGATAGATAGATAGATAGATAGATAGATAGATAGATAGATAGATAGATAGATAGATAGATATTCACTGGAAGAAAAAAAAATATTACAGGAAACGGTTCCTGGGGCGAGAACCTGTGTGAAAGAGCACACAAAGGGTCAGGGTGGAGATACTCTGACCCCATGGTTGAGAAATGGAGGGGTTGGTGACACACGTTATGTGTACAATATTGATTTTTTTAATCATGTGCGATATTTGCAACAACGCTGTGACTGCCAGCGCAGGCCCCATGTACTGTCACAGGGAAGTCACGATTACTGACGTCGTCACGAAGACTGGTGAATCATTAATGCGTACTCCTATAGAAATGTTGAGATTCTGATCAATGTTTTGATACAGTTATTTATATAGTGAGTTATAAATTGTGATGGTTAAAATTAATTATATAGTTATCATTTTTTTATGTGGTGGTGGCTATTGAAATTCTGCTTTTGCATTCCGCTTTCATGACATTCACACGGGGATCACAATTACCGATGTAATCCCATCTCCGGAGTCACCACAAAAATGGAAAATAGGTTTTAGAGATTGTTGTTCTAGAAATATAGTAGAAAAACATGAGTTTGAAGTGTACAGTAATAAACCTCTAGTGGGTAGAATACTATGATGTGGATGCATGTATGTCTTTTCACTGTATAGACAAGGCACGATCGTCGCGATTAACGGCCACATCCCTACGCCCGATTAACTGTGAGAACAGAAAATAGGTCTGAAAGATGTTTTTTAAAGATTCTTAGTACACAAATATGTGTTTAAGCATACTTTGAAAGAAGTATGTATGTAGTAATGTCTGTAAGCCAATGTTCTGAATGGATTTTTTTACATATTATTTTTGAGTATGTTGGTGCCATTGAATGTCTGCTTTTGTTTTCCGTTTTTGCAACATGTCCACAGAGAATCGCGACGTCATCATAAAGATCCCCAAAGACTAAAGGAAAAAGACTTTTAGAAAAACAGTTCCCCTTATTTTGGGTACTAGTGTGGCTCTGACATGAGCTGTTATGTTATGTTATGTTAATGGGTGACTTATATAGCGCACGGCTACTCCAAGGAGTGTCCCGGCGCTTTCTGACCCATTACTGAAAAAAGGAGAAGGACAACAAAAACATAACAGAATTACTGTTTAAAAAGCCAAGTTTTCAGGGCCTTTCTAAAGGCAAACAGATTGGGAATTCGGCGGAGATCAACGGGAAGGGAGTTCCATAGTTTGGGGGTGAGATGCTTAAAGGAACGTCCACCAATTCTGACCTTCTTAATGGGAGGCACCATTGCCAGGCCAAGATTTTCCGTCCGGAGAGATCTGGTGGGCTTGTAGAAAGAAAGCCGTTTCTGAATGTAGGAGGCCCCTACCAAATGGAGTGCCTTATGGGCCAGTGTGAGAGCTTTGAATGTGATTCGCTTCTTAATCGGAAGCCAGTGCAGGGAGGAAAGCAACTCAGATGATCTGGCTTGCCGGGGTAGGCCGAAGATGGCTCTAGCCGCAGAATTTTGTACAACCTGGAGTTTGTGCAAGAGATAATCCGGCAAACCCAGGTAGAGGATATTTAAATAGTCAAGCCTGGAACAAATCAGAGCTTGCACTGTCAGCTTCCTATGGGCTAGAGGGAGCAAAGGAAGGAATTTACGCATCATTTTTAGCAGACCAAAACAGGAACCCGTGAGACCTGTGATCTGTGTTTTCAAAGCAAGGGTGTTATCAATTTTGACCCCAAGGTTTTTAGCGACCAAAGAGGAGGAGGAAGGGGGGGACATGCAAACCGGCCACCATTCCTGCCAGGGCGGTTCTGCCTGACAGCCGAAGAAGAGCACCTCAGATTTATCAGGGTTGCACTTGAGGCTGCTTCGCTGAAACCAGTTGAAGACAGCCCCAAGGCAACCACGGATGCTCTCCCCGTCGAACTCCATGCCCTTCTTGCAGGTGAAGAGAAGCTGGGTGTCGTCAGCGTATGATATGATCTGGGCACCCATTGACTCCACCAGTACCGCCAATGGAGTCATGAAGATGTTAAAAAGGGTCGGGCTCAGCACCGACCCTTGTGGGACTCCGACATCCATAGGCGGCACCTCGGCGGAGTACGGGGGGCCCAGACCACTTGTCGACGACCCGCTAGGTAAGATCTCAGCCAGCTCAACACCGTCCCTCTGAGACCGATCTCGTGAAGTCTTCTCAAGAGGGCCTCATGCGGGACGGTGTCGAAGGCCGCCGACAGATCCAACATCACCAGCATTGCTCTTCCACCTGCGTCGAGAACTTCCTTAATGGCTTCGTTAACTTCCAAAAGAGCGGTCTCAGTGCTCAAGTTGGAGCGGAAGCCAGATTGGGTAGAGTGGAGTAACCCATGGTCTTCAAGGAAGGAAGAAAGCACAGAGTGAACGTGCTTCTCGACGATCTTAGCCAAACTGGGCAGGAGAGATATGGGCCTATAGTTAGCATGTATCTCTGGATCAAGGCCTGGTTTTTTTAGAAGGGGAACGACCATTGCCTTCATCCAGGCTGGCGGAACCATGCCGCAGGACAAAGAAAGGTTCAAAACAGGAGAGATTAAGGAATTCAGAGTCATGGCATTCCTGGCTAAAAATGACTATATGGCTGCTACACGTGACTGAATGAAGAGTTTCAGGTTACTTAGAAACACCTTTTGCCTTCATCTGTAAAGTGCACTGCACCATTTCTATAAATTCCATGCATGTCAAAACACAGTGTTTTAATAGATACAGCCTATACAATTGCCTCTGAGGACTGCAGAAACAGTTTTATTAACATGTTTCCTGATTTTGTCAATCTGTCGACAGAATTGATTTGACCACTTCCATTTCTGTCTTTGGTATATATTGGAGTACACCAAGCCAGTGTGAGGGAAAAGCAACATCAGTTTTGCAAAGGTTTCTTTCGTTCGGATTTCCACCCCTACCCCAGTCAATACGCCTAGGTCATGCAACCACAGTTCACAATCTTTAAGTGAGGACCTTGGGAATTCACAATGTCCTGGAATACTCTGCCTGTAAGGCTGAAGTTGGAAACTGATCTCCTTCGGTTTCGCAAGGGCTTAAAAACTTGGCTTTACCAGCAATAATTTTTTAAGACTGTTTTTCAGATGGCACCACTCATTGATTCCTTGTAGCTCTTTCTTCTCCAGTCTGTCCCTTGGCACCGGGAAATCCACTGCGGGTAGCTGCGCGCCTTATAAGTTTAAATAAATAAATAAATGGATTTATCCAAAGCCATCAACTGATGAAACATTAACCCTCTAAGGCCAAACCAAATATTCTGCACATTTGGCAAGCCCAAGTCCCTGTCAGTACCTCTCTTTTTTGCACCCTCTTTAGCCCAATAGATATAGTTATGGCCCACAATCCATACTCGAAGCATTTTGAAATGAAGGAGCAATAGCAGTCAAAAGAAGGCTAGAGCTGAATAAGGTCATTTTCCAAACGAAAAGCAGTTAAAAGGGAGGTGTTATAAAATATATACATATACAATTAGGTAGTGAGTTCGATGCCTTGGGAAGAAGCCTTATTATGTTGTTTAAAAAAGAAATGTAATACAGACATGGATATGCTTTTGAATCTGTGGAGTAAACCACGCCTGCTGTATCTGATTTGGAAGTAGCATGATCCTTCTATAATGTGCTGCAAATCTGAGACCTACTGGTTTCACTGAGTTGTTATGTATACTGATCCAAGAGTGTATTGGGGGGTGTTACACGACACAACATTTTTTTAAGTTGAGGAGTGATGACACAATTTAAGTAATGTTAGTATTTAATTTCCAACCCAGGACTATATAATAAGCTGTTGTGTCACATTATTTTTTTTGTAAATGAAGCTAGATATAGGTGGAGGTAGTGTGGACTAAACAGAAAGATATGATTTAATTTGCTGCTTTTTTCATGATCACAGAGTGCAAAGTTGCAGAGGTTGCCATGTTATGGTTATTTTGTATAAGAGTGGTGTAGCATTCTTGTGCTTAGTGTCAAAACTATACACAAAGAGCTCAAACAAAAATATAGTCTACAAACTGAATTCACTGGTATGTACATAACTTTTTAATTCTTTATAAAAATTACAATAAAAGTGTAGATGTACATGGGAGTTTGATAAAAAAGAGTATCACAAATATATGCAAAAATGTATCAGATGAACTGTCTCTATTAGAGGGTATGTGTTTAAGAGGTTAGTGTTGAATGTTTTGGAAAGTAATAAAAACATGAATTAGAGCCTCTTTGTTACATTGTGTGCTTTATTGAAAAATAACAGTATAGTATTGTAGAAAGCTGCAATGAACAACTAAGAATGTTTTAAATGTCTAAACATCATGTGCAGAATACATACATCTGTTATTTGCATAGTGGCAGTTGTAGCACTTTTAGTAATAGTATTAGACATAAATAGTGTAGTCACAAATGAAAGATCAGAACATTTTGTCTGCCTGTATATGAATTAGATAAAGTAATACTTGTTAGGAATATATTGGGAAGTGTTTGTTAATGTGATTTTTAAATTATATGCCCACTTTGCATATGCTTAGATAGTGAAATGTGGTTCTTATGGATGTACAAAGCTATACATACAGTGGGACTTTTGAGTTTACTTAACAATGCAGAGAGGTATATATTCTTTGAAATATGGTTTGAAGGTGTACATCTATCAAAGAAATCGCATATATGTTTACATGGTGATATATGTTCAGTAAGGCTGATGAAAATGTCATGTATATGGTGAGAGTGGAGTTTTTACCCCAAATATGGTTTGTTTAAAATTGAGGAGGATGAATACTGCAGGATGCTTCAAGAGTTCTTATGCTAGCTTCATTTGGAGTGTAAATTTTGTTTGGGACATGCTGAATATATGGTTTAGAAGCAGAAGTCGTAAGTGAGAAATTATGTAGGTATGCCATTCACAAAAGGTATTGTGCTTTGAAAAATCTTAAAATGTTTTTGTTCCATCTTATGTTACCCCCTTTGTTGGGGGTCACAGAGAGGCTACGCCATCACCTCAATATCGGAGACACCGTCGCCCTCATATTGTTAGATCTCAGCACGGCGTTCAACACGATATCTCATCCTATATTTGTCAACACACTGAGGTCCTTCGGCATTTGTGGTTCTGCCTTAGACTGGATTGTCTCTTTTTTGGACGGCCGCACGTTTCGGATTTGTTCAGCTACGGATAGTTCTGATATCCATCCCTCACCCTATGGGGTAACCCAGGGCTCTGTACTGAGTCCCATGCTCTTTAATTTGTATGTAAGGCGTCTAGCTGACATTGCAGAACAGACCGGCTTGACCCTTTTTAAATACGCCGATGATTCTCAGATCATCTTCTCACTTTCACACTGCTCCACATCCTGTCTTCAGCTGGGTCTTAGGCGTATTGCAGCATAGATGAACCAGAACTACCTGAAACTAAATGGCGATAAAACCGAGGTCCTAATCCTTGGTAAGGAGAAAAATCTTTGGGGTCCTCTTCATTGGCCCGCCGAGATGGGTGCACCTCCATGGCCCTCCAGCCATGTCCGGAACCTGGGCGTTTACATCGATGATTCCTTGTCCATGCATCATCATGCGGTCAAAGTCACAGCTTTTTGCTTCACCATCTTAAAATGGCTTAGGAAGATCCTCTGGATGCTACCTAAGGCCACCGAGAAAACTGTGGTCCATGCCCTTATCACCTCACGGCTGGACTACAGGAATGTCCTTTTTCTGGGTGCAAATAAGGCTGTGACCCATAGACTGCAGCTGGTTCAAAACTCTGCAGCAAGACTTCTTTGCAGAGTCCCTAGTTCCACTCCCATTTCTGGCCATCTCCGTGAACTGCACTGGCTCAGAGTGGAAAACCGCATAAAATTCAAAGCCCTCAGCTACATGTTTAAGATCAAATGAGGTTCAGCTCCACTATACTTGCACTCTCTTGTTCACCCATACATCCCTGCACACCATTTTCTCTCCGCCACTCTCCAAACATTTACGGTCCCCAGGTTCAATCTTGCAAAAATGGGTGGCAGCCCAACTCCGGAACATCATCAACAGATCCTTCGCATCCGCCACCTTCCCGGAGAGCTGGAAACATGCCGAGCTGAGCGCCCTACTGAAAAACCCACTGCTGACCCCACGGACCTCAATAACTTCCGCCCCATCTCGCTCCTCCCTTTTCTAGCCAAAGTCAATGAAAAGACCGTCAACAGACAACTCTCCGCCTTCCTCGAGACCAACGGATCACTCGACCACTCACAGTCCGGTTTCCGAGCAAACCACAGCACCGAAACCGCCCTCATCGCAGCCACCGACGACATCAGGTCCCTGCTCGACAACGGGGAAACTGCTGCCCTTATCCTCCTAGACCTCTCGGAGGCCTTCAACACCGTATGCCACTGCACCCTGATACAGAGCCTCAGCAATACCGGAATCCAAGGAGCGGCCCTGGAGTGGATCACCTCGTTCCTCGCCGGAAGAACCCAGAGAGTCCGCCTCCCCCCGTTCGGATCCGCGGCCACCAAATTCATCTGCGGCGTCCCGCAAGGATCCTCACTCAGCCCCACCCTCTTCAACGTCTACATGAGCCCCCTCACAGCCATCGCTTGCCAACACAACCTCAACATCATCTACACCGACGACACTCAGCTGATCCTCTCCCTCACCAACGACCCCGCCACCGCCAGAGCCAACCTCCAGGAAGGAATGAAAGACATTGCAGATTGGATGAAGATCAGCTGTCTGAAACTGAACTCAGACAAGACAGAAGTCCTCATCCTGGTACCATCCCCCTCTGCCTGGGACGACTCCTGGTGGCGCCCAGCTCTGGGCACCGCCCCCAAGCCAACGGACCACGCACGCAACCTGGGCTTCATCCTGGACTCTTGCCTCACGATGACCAAGCAAGTCAACGCCGTCTCGTCATCCTGCTTCAACACCCTGTGCATGCTCAGAAAGATCTTCCGATGGATCCCCACCAAAACCAGGAAGTCGGTAACCCAGGCCCTCGTCACCAGCCGCCTGGACTACGGGACCACACTCTACGCTGGAGCCACAGCCAAACTCCAGAAAAGACAGCAGCGCATTCAAAACACCTCAGCACGACTCATCCTGGACATCCCTCGCCACAACCACATCTCCGCCCATCTGAAACACCTGCACTGGCTCCCCGTCAACAAGAGGATCATGTTCAGACTCCTCACCAACGCACACAAGGCTCTCCACGACACAGGCCCGAATTACCTCAACAGCCGCCTCACCTTCTACACTCCCACCTGCAAGCTCCGCTCCGCAAGCCTCGCCCTCGCCTCCGTCCTACGCATTCGCAAATCCACCATCCGAGGAAGATCCTTCTCCTATCTGGCAGCCAAGACATGGAACTCCCTCCCCACTCACCTTCGACTGACCCTGGACCATCTCGCCTTTAGGAAACAACTCAAGACCTGGCTGTTCGAGCAGTAGCGACCCCTCCCCCCAGCGCCTTGAGACCCTTACGGGTGAGTAGCGCGCTTTACAAATCTATTGATTGATTGATTGATTGGCAGGTCTTTTTTTTATCTTGGCCCAATGCTCTGGAACACTCTCCCGATCACTATCCGCTAAGAAACCATCCATACAAGTTTCTGCAAATCCTTACAGACCTGGTTGTTTAACCAGTAACGCCCTTCATCATTATTCCTCTGTACCTTGCTTCGTCCAGGCGCAGGGAAACCCTTTTTCGGTAGCTGTTCCGCCCTACAAATTCAATAAATAAATAAATTACTGATGCATGTTCACGCTCAGTAACAAAGCAATGTACGTTTTTAGAGACCCATGTAGCCAATGATATTTTAAGTGTAATATCTAGAATTCACTCGCACATAGCTCATTAAAAAAACATATATATAGTAAAACAGGTAGTTTGATACTGACAGAAGGACAGAACCAATGAGCCAGATATATAGTCACAACTGTTATGTACCTAACAGCAATAAAGGTACTTTGACAGTCAGTCAGGTAGTTTTCAGGTACTCATGCAATCACGCAGACACTAGTCAGGCAGTCATGAATAATTGTTGGTGCTAAACTCTGCTCTGCTGGCAAAGTCGGTTGAGTTTTTGTCACGCTGCTTGGCAGCCGGAGTTCAGAAAAAACTCTGCTTCCAGTGCATACTTGAATTTGAATGGCACCCATCCCTAATTTATTAGGCCCGATGACAAGCTCCAGCCCAACTCGGGCAATCACAGGTACAGCTGATGCAAAGCTACTAAATTGCCTTCAGCCCTATGTGAATGGTTGGTCAAGCACATTCCGCAGGTCGAGAGGTAACCATACCTGTGCCAGACATTGATCTGAGACCAGACTTAGGCACACTCTCTCTCCAGATTTCCCCACCACTTCACACAGCACTGAATCACACAACAGGACAAAATAAACTAAAAGGGGAAAAATTATAAAAAGAGACCCTGCCTGCTTTACATCTAGCATTTGTACACCAAAACAATTTACTCAAATGCATGAAGCCATTTTGAGAAAATAATTGCAAAGGGAAAAGGGCAGGTCCTACCTCTGCTGTCAGTATCTTCATACAACCTTCCAATTGAATTAGGTGCTGAGCAGCCCTTCATTCCACTCAGCACATGCAGGAAGGAAACTCAGAAAGCTACAACTTAGAGGCAGTGAAGGCTCAGATTGGTGAAGACACAGGGCTCCTGTGAGGCACCAGGCTGAGGGGGGTAGGGGGCAGGGGCTGTTCTGGCCAATGGTAGCCAGCCTCATGAAGAAACCAGTCATGGCACCCTCCTGCTGCTGACAGAAGCCCCTCTGTCCGTGGCCAAAACCCAGGGGTGTGAGGTTTACAGCAGCAGAAAAGCTTGCATCTCAAGCTACTCATCTGAGTCTGGAGCCCTCCAGAAAATACTTCCTGGGACCTCACCCAGATGAGCGGCAACCGTACTCATTTTTTCCGGCAGGCTACAAGTGTCTCCCTGACTCCTGTATCTCCCAGCATTCCTCTGTCTTCATGTCCGCTTTGAGTTCCAGTGGGGGGCACACAGTTATACGACTCCTGCAAGCTGTAGGTGCTGCAGGGGGAAGTGGATGTGGTCAGCCAGGAAATCGCCTTCAGACAGAAGCTGGTCAGCCAAATGTGAGTATCAGGAAAATCGGGACTTGGGGGAAGAAAGAGCCTGAGGCAGACAGATAATTAGGAGGATGGATGTGAGAGAGTGGATCAA
The DNA here is from genome assembly GCF_964263255.1 of Lissotriton vulgaris. Classification (NCBI taxonomy): domain Eukaryota; kingdom Metazoa; phylum Chordata; class Amphibia; order Caudata; family Salamandridae; genus Lissotriton; species Lissotriton vulgaris. The sequence continues at coordinate 59,290 of NW_028249558.1, read as the reverse complement.
CTATGCCCGTTTGCTGAACTTGAGTTTTGATGCAACTCCGCGGAATTCTGCGTAGTGCAACTCCGTGAGATCTCCCCACCCTTAGTTATGAAAACAGTGATTCATTACCCATTGAGTTATTCAGTTACCTTGACACTACACATGTACTTTTGCAATCAGGCAGGCAGAAATAATGTAGTCATTAAACTATGCAGGCACTACCTATACATTCATCTAATCACCGAGCCACTAATGTCTTACTTATGCAATTAACAAGGCTGTAACTATGCAAGTATTATAACAGTTTCATACAACCTATGCATTCATCTAAACACCCTCTTACAACCCATTCACTCATTGAAAATACTGAGGCACACACTTGCACAATGCAAACACTCAGGCATTACTCATGCACTTATCTAATTATGTAGTAAGTACCATTGTAATAAACATATAATGTATCCAGTACCTATGCACTTATGTAATTACTGAGACAATACTCTTGCACTAATACAATCACCCCAGCAGTACAGCCACTTTCATCCAATCTCTCAAGCTTTAACAATGGAGTCATGCAATCGCTTAGACACTAGTCATGCACTCATCTAATGAGCCGCACACTTCTGATGCACTCCTTGAATTATCCAGACACTACCCATGTAGTTTTCTAAACACCCATGCATGACCACTTCACTGGACCAAAAGCACATGGGAAACAGCATGTAGTCATCCAATCACTGAAACACTACTCATTCAATCTGCTAGGTGCCATGCATGTACTTAAACAATCGTGCATGCACTATCCATGCACTCTATAAATAACATATATACTATCTATGCACTCCTGCAATCATACAGGCACTAGAGCTGCACTCATTTAATCATTCAACCATTATCTATGCATGTATTGAATTATTGAGTCATTAGTCATGCACTTATCTAATCACCCAGATAGTGATGATACACTCATGCAAACACACAGACAGTAACTATGCAGATATGGAACGACCCATGGACTTCTCACATTCCCAGGGAATCATCTGGGCACTACCTGTATTCTCAAAGAATCACCTAGGGACTAGACCCTACCTATGCACCAATTCAATCATCCAGTGAGTATTCATTTATTCAACCACAAACATATGTTTTACAAGTTTTAATGAGGAATATGTAGTCTTGGTGAATTATATATGCAAGCTGTGACACACTCTTTGCATGTAATTGGAAGAATTAGTTAGCTAAATGCTTTGATAGAGATTAATGTGCAGATTGATCTATGCACCATTTCTAAAAAACATAATTGGATACATTTAAGCAGAACAATACTAAGATACTATATGCACCAGTGACACAGTGGCAGAGAGGCATGCAAATAGCTCTTGTGTTGTGTTTTCAGATTTACAGTGTTGCAACACAAATTTACTACAGAAGGGATAAACAATTTTTTGACCATGCATAAGTGAGATAGGGTGCAGCTGTGTTTTAGAACAGGGTGCTCAAATGTTAAAAGGTAACAAATAAATTACATTTCGTCTTTAGCTTTGGGTTTGTTACATTAAAGTAAGTGCATGTAGTAATATATCTAGGTTCATCTGTAGATTTAAAACTGCAACATAACATGAAAACTATTTTATGAGTAAGGCAGTAGTAAAGTAGGTGCTAAATTGGCTAGGGCATAAATTCAAATATACTTGCTTTTTTACAGAACAATTTCTACATAACTACACAAAGTTAGAATGCCTACAAAAGCTCAGATGAAAAAGCAACAGAAGCAATTACAGTATATGTGCAGAAATGGGTTACAAAAGGGCCAAAATGCTGAAAAAGTGGTTGAAGAATAAGAGCTGCTGGTAAGATGACAAAGTCATTTCTTAAAAATATATGTGAATGTTTGCAAAGATTACACTATGAAGAAAATTAAATTACGCTTATGAGAAACAATAAGAGTGGACAAAAGGTACAATGCAAGAACAGAAAAGATTGCAACAAAGATGGACAAGCATTAACTAGGAGACATAAGCAGTTTAAGGAAGTCAGAGCCAGGATGTTTCATGATTGAGTGGTTGTAAATCTACTGAGAAATTTAGAAGAAGAAGAGATGCACTGATACAGAAAGAACGAGTTGAGAGGGTGGTTGATAATGCCTTTGCTTTGAAGAGAAATCTTTTCATTTTGATTTTAAACAGAATGAAGGCTCTTGACAAAATAGTGTTGTGCATGAGGAGACAAAACCATAGGAAAAGAATAGTGAATAGAAATAACCTTTGTACAGTTTTTAGTGAAGAAGGGATACATACTTCTAGTACAGAGCCTTTCTGTAATGAAGAAAGCTATCTCCAGGATAAAGGATTAGCACATACTATTGATACAAGAGGATGCTGTTATGAAATGAAGAATGGCAGTCCTATCGCAAAAGAGGTGATGGTACCTAGAAAGGTAGATGAGGTTATTGCAGAAGAAAGACAAGGAAGGTGTAGTGAGGCCCCTGTATACAAATGGAATTGTAGTAGTATTGGACAGCAATCCGTTGCTATATTAAGAACATTCCTACATATATTTCCAAGGTGAAATTTAAAACACTAAGTACTTTACAAAGTTTGATCCTTGCAACCTGAGAAAGCATACACAATGTTCAGGGACACTCACTAGATGGTTTATCAAAGAAAGTGTGAAAAAACACTTTTCATTATTTTAGGATGTTAGCTGTACACCACTCAGCAATGCAAACTTTTGTTAGGAGGCTGTACTATGTGAAAACTCCCATTTTATGTTTAGGAGGAAAGAATACGGCACATATGCATGGTACTGTGGCAGAGGTAGTAAAGGTTTGTGATGATGTGCAGTTTGGTTTCTTTGGTACAGAACAAAACTGTAGGGACATCAAAGAGTTGATAACAGGAGGAGTTGCAGAACAGGACACAGGTACTACAGTTGATAGTTTTGAAGAAGAGATTACAAAATTTAAGAAATTATGTTCTGAAAAACCGGAGTGTGTTTGTTAATGTTGTCGATACACTCACTACTAGAATCAAACACAGACTGTTGACTTACATTTAAAAAGTGAAAAAGAGAATAATGATAACTGGAAAAAGTTTGTACTGTACCTATTTGTAGAAGAATGCTTTGACTTGTCCACACAACAAGTTATGTGTAAGTACTGCTACAATAAATTAGAGGATAATAAAATGCCTACTAGAGCTGTGCATAACATGTTACTGGTTCCCATTCCAGGAGCACTTCAAGGTTTAAATATTTAGGAGTCCATTCTTGTCCAAACTATGCGTCCATTTCAGGCTATAGTACGTATGGAGCCAAAGACAGGCAAGTTACCCCACAGAGCTGCAGAAGGTCTAAAAGGTTGAGTAGTGTATTTGCCATCAGATGTCAAGAAAAAGAATGAAACTGTAGGGGTAGATAGAGATTTAGAGGAAGGACTAGTACTTCTTGTAAATGGTGTGCCTACCAAGAACAAGAAGATACGGCATGACTTAGTAGATGTTAGCAAAGTTAAATAAGCAACTTTAGATCTTGTACAAAACAATGATTACTATACAAATGTGGGAAGCCTGAAATATATCACACAAATTGAAGATCAGACATTTCTATCAAACAGGTTAGATTGAGAAGGTGGATCAGTCCAGAGCAGAAGAAATGTATGAACATTACAGCATTCACCCTTTGCATTCTAAAGAGGGTATTGGTGATGCCATTGAGCTGTTTCAAATGAAGGAGACAAAAGGAGCTCCACTAAGGGTGTGGGAAATTATTTTAGAAGCTCAGTTTTTCCCACATATTTTTCCTACTGGAGTAGGTGACAGGTATGACGACCGGCCTGTGCAAATACCTGCAGCTGAGTATAGATGTAGTAGACTTTATTCAGAAGTCCCTAAATTTTGTCAGTGTATTCCGTATATATTTGAGAGTGACTTGTGCGGCCTCTTAAATGCTATGAATCATATTCTCAAAACAGGAGTTAATTTGCATAATATATCAGCAAGAGAACTTTTGGAGTGAGTTCAAGAAAAAAGATGTAATACAATTTAATAAACCTAATTGCATGTCAGTGTGGGACTAATTATTATTGGTTTTGTTGTCATAGTAAACTCAAGTGCATGCTGAGGAACCTTGGAGCACCTACTTGGTTCCTGACGCTGAGTTGTGCTGAATATGGATGGAATGACCTGCTATATTTCTTGCAGGAGGTAAATCAAATATAAATTAATCTGAAGATGCCAGGAGAACTGTGATCACTAGACACTGCAAATGTTTGCAGATATTTTAATCACAGATTTCAAGCAATGATGTAATTCATCTGGGACAAAACACACCTCCTCTTGGTGAAGTGATTGATTTCTTTTGGCATAAAGAGTATGAAGCCAGAGGTGCTCCCCATATTCATATGCTGTTGTGGGTAAAAGGTGCCCTTAAGGGATAGTGATGAGTCTGTGTTGTCTTTTAATGAGTGTTATGTAACCTGCTCCATCCCAAAGGAGAGTAGTGACAGTATATTAGGACAACAGGTTCCTTGATTCCAAAATCATAGAAGCGGAAAATACTGTCAGTGAAAATACAGAGCAAAAGGGAAATTTTATACAAGATGTCATTTTGGATTTCCATGACCTGTCATCTCACAAGGAAGAGTCAACAGCTTTTCGTCTGCAGTCAGGCATACACTTACAAGGAAATCACTGACAAATACGTACAACCTTGGAAGAACAGAGGCCTCCAAGTACCTTAATGACTAAAACTCTGTGATTCTGAAGATGTGGAATGCAAACATGGATGTACAGTTTGTTGCAGACAACTCAATTGCTGGAGGAAGAGTTTCCAGCAAAAAAGAGTCTTACAAAGAAATTGTACAATTTTAGTTTGAAAAAGTCTTCTCACAGAGAGGTAGGCTCCTATGAATGTGTAGACGGGTTAAATTCAGCTAGCTTGTTTTTACAAATCTAGAGGATTTCTAGGGGTGAATTTAGGGCTTGCTAATACACAGTATTGAAGTATTTTCCTGAAATGCAGTATTTTAGAGAATTTGAGCCACACAGTACAGATATTCTGAAGAGTAACATTCTGGATACATACTATCCACAAAGAAGCCCTAATCTGGAAAGGATGTATCGCTATGAAATACTTCCACATTATACTTTCAGAAGTAATGTCAGTGAAAATATAGATGAAGGAAAGTTTGCTGTGGCCGGATATGAAGGATATTTGGTTAAATTATAACAAACAAAAATGTAATCAACCATCAAAAGCTAATTTGCCAAACTCCAGACAAAAGAGAGCTTTTCTGTTTAGCCTTGTTACAGTTGTTTAAGCCATGGCAAACTGAAAGTGAGCTACTTAGAGAATTTGTTTGTTATGAAGACTCATTCAACACTGTGAAAGACAGCATTGAGTGTTCTGTGTTTCCAGTGTATCCTCAAATGTTGAGAGAAGAAATTGAATAAGAAAAACAATTGCTGCTGAGATAGCAAGAGAGAGTTCTCAGAGCAGTCAAAGTTTAGCACCTGAAGTCAAGATCCTCTTGGACAGCCGATCATTGAAAATGAAGCCTCAATAGCGATGAATGAGGTGGATAATGCAATGAAGCAAGTAATACAGAAACGGTGGATCCAGAACTCCTAACCCAGCAATTGAATGTAGTTCAGTTAAAGACATTTTTGAAGAGGTAAAAGTTAAAGGAGAGCATGGATTTCTCCATGAGAAAAAAAGTGTGCATGTTGTACATATAAACCAGTCCTATTGTAAATAAGTGGTCAAGCTGATACTGGAAAACGCTTCTTGATTGAAGTACTCACAAGTTACCTACAGAAAACAACAGATTCTAATTTGTCATCTGTAGTCACTGCACCAACAGGCTTAGTTGCCCATAATGTTAGAGGAGTTACCCTTCATCGATTATTAATGCTGCTTGTTGAACATGACAACAAATTACAATACAACAAATTGTCTGATGATGCTTTTCATGAAGTGGCAAGTATATTGAAGAAAGTAAATCAACTAACAATTGATGACGTCAGAATGGTATCTAACCTAATGCTACCTTTTATACATTTAAGAATGCAGCAAATATTAAAAGCTGACTATGTTGTAATTTTTGAAGGAAAACACTTAGGGCCATATGTAGGTGGACAAAAACCGGTCGGTAACGGCCGATTTGTATTTCCAGATGTAGGGGGCCTGAAATTTAGCGATTCTGTATATTTACCGAATCGGAAAATTTACAGAATCGGTAAATTACCGATTCGGTAAATGTGCAGAATCGCTAATTTGGGATGTAGGTGGCACTGGAAACAGTGCCACAGGCCCTGAGAAATTTGTTATTTACCATGAAATACAATGGCATGGTAAATAACGAATTTCTGTGTACATGCACATCTGTGCATGTACACCTGTGCCATGTGGCACACATACATGCCCTAAGGGCATGTATGTGTGTCATATGGCACACAAGCCAGAATCAGGGGTGCAACAGGGTGTCAAAGTGACACCCTGTCCTCCTTGACAAATCGGTAAAATTACCGAATCGGTATTCACCGATTCGGTAATTGCCATTGATTCCTATGGGCCTCAAGGCCCATAGGAATCAATGGCAATACCCGATTCGGTAAATACCGAATCGGTAATTACCGAGTATTACCGATTCGGTAATATTTAAAGAATTATTACCTACATGTCATTTACCGAATTGTAAATACCGAATCGGTAAAATTCGGTATTTACGATTCGGTAAATGCCATTTACCTACATATGGCCCTTAATAGACTTTAGAGATCTGCTGTAACTAATTCCTGTGAGAAAAACTACTGCATAATGAAACTAGCAATTAACTAGAAAGCATTGGAAATGTAAACATTTCGGAAAAATTTCAATACAAAGAGTTAATCCAAAATATGTGCCAAGTATCAGATATGCAATATGGAGATATACTAAAGGACATAAGAGTGGAAGCCCTCACAAAAGAGGTAAAGACGGTATTACAAATCCCTCAAAATCTATTTCCAAGTAAGGTTTCAGCTGCTGAAGTAATGTATCATTTTGTTAAGGAAGAGAGGTCTATTGTTTGTTTGATGCAAACTCTAGGTGAGCATAGTCAATTAAATGAACAATTATTGCAACTGGAAACAGAAGAGATCATCGAAATTAGAGCAAATGATAAAAGAGTTACAGTGCTACTAACAGAAAAACTGAAATAAAAATGGACAGTTTACAAAAATCTGTGTCAATAACTGCACGATTCGAAAAAACTGTTACGCATCTGTAAAAATGTGCTTGCAATCTTATGTCATAATTTAAATGTTGAAGTAGTGCTAGTGAAAGGTGCAATGGGTAAAGATATGATTTTTTTTTATTCTCCAAACAGAAATGACGTGGAATACTTAGCCATAAGATTTGATGATATTGCTGAAGTTAGGCAGATTGGAAGATGCATTTTGTGTTTCCTACTTGTGAACACTTGAATGTCCAGCGAAACCAGTTCCCAATAAGCGTGGGCGCAAAATCTGTTCCATTCGTGGAATTTGCGGATTTTTGGAAATTTTGCGGTCCGCGAATCGTGCGAATTTGCCAAGAAATCCGCAATTCGCAAGCCAGCGGATTTTATTGCTTGGTCACGCTTGAAAAATACAATATTGTGCGCGTGGCGTTGAATTACCTTGATTCTGAGTTTGCAAAGTTGTTTTTCATCCCGTCTTGCGTGTGCTGCGCCATTTTGGAGCTTGCTGCGTGATCGCGTTTTTCGATAACTAGTACGTCATCGTGGTCCGCCATCTTGCAGTGGGAGAGTTTGACAACGCGAGTACGTCATAAGGGCCTGCGATCACGTATCGCTGGAGTAAACAATTGCGAACACGTAGATGCGGTGCACAGCTGACTTCTGGCGGGCGATTTGAGCAGCTCGCGTTGCCAAACTTGCAAAAATTGCAATTCTGCACAAGAAAATCCACCGCAGGCAGCATAAACCTTCTGAATATGATGATTTGGATCAGAATAACTCCTCAGATTGACATTTGGCTGCACTTTTTGTGTGCAAGGAGTCCATTTTTGGGGTGGTGGGAGGAAGGAAGTGGCCCATAGTCTCCAACTTCCTGTTCCTGTCCAGCAGACTCCTCCCAGTGCTTTGTCCATGGCCTGGTCACTTTTCATTTGGATCTGGAGCTGGAAGGATTACTTTTTGTGGCTGCTGCTGGATATTTGTATTTGAGGACTTTTTGGACTTTGGATCACTTTTGGATTTGAGATTTTACAAGGAAGTTGGTGTTGTTTGTTGGGGCATTGAAGTTGCTGCAACTACAATTTTTAAACTTTTCCACAACTTTTAATAAAGATATATTGTGGGTAGCCACAAGGCCCAGGGTTAGTCATGGGTGCATGATACAAATGTTTCTGTGAGTTTTGTTGAACTTAAATCTCATTATGTCTTGGTATTGAATGTAATAGCTCACTGTTAAATGTTGAATTTTGGTTTAATTTTGGGGTGCGTGTAAAGTAAGCATAGGCGGAAAATCCGTTCCGCTCGCGGATTTTCGGTAAATTCGCAATCCGCGAGATTCGCGAATTTCCCGCAAAATCCGCGAACGGAAATCCGCGAACGGGGATTGGGTCAAAAGTTCAAGCTGAGTTTTGTAACTCTTTTAGAATGGCGCCAGCAAGCTGCCAGAGCCATTCTAAAATAGTTACAAAAGTCAGCTTCAACAGGAAGCTCTAATAGATAAAGTAAAGCAGGTGCTGCTCAAATTCAGTTACACAATCATTAATCACCCCCAAACTTGGGGTGATTAATGATTGTGTAACTTAATTTGACCTTCAACTGGAGCACCTGCTTTACTTTATTTATTAGTGCTTCCTGTTGAAGCTATTTCTAGCTATTTTAGAATGGCGCTGGCAGCTTGCCGGCGCCATTCTAAGTGGGGCTGAGGGCAGAAGGGCACAAAAGTGGGACAGCGGGCAGAAGGGGACAAAAAATGAGTGGGGCAGAGGGCAGAAGGGCACAGAAACAAGTGGTACAGAGGGCAGATGGGCATAAAAAACAAGAGGGTGGCAGTGATTAAGCAGGCAAAAAAAAACGTGCGAAATTGCAAAGCGCCTCGCGAACACGCAAAGCGCCTCGCGAACACGCAAAAATAAAAAAATCCGCAAATTCGCGTGAATTCGCGAATTTTGCGGATTGCCAATTCGCAAATCCGCAAATTCACGAATTGCCAATTCGCAAAATTCGCCCATGCTTAGTGTAAAGCCACACTGGCCCAGTAGGCCCAGGGGTAGTGAGTGGTGCATGGACCAAGGCTTTGTGTAGGGTCTCTTGAATTTAAGCATCATTCAGGGCATGGATGGCATTGGAGTGTGTTTTTCGACTTTTTGGGGTGTTGTTGGGGCCTGGCCATGTGGGTGGAGGCCATTTTGAGGCCTGGTCTTGGCAGGGCCTGGCCATGTGGCTGGAGGACAAGGGGCCAGTTTGAAGCCAATCTGTGTGCTTTGACCCATAGGCCTGCACCCGGCCTGCCCTGCTTTCACCCATTATGCCCAGGGGTAGTGAGTGGTGCATGGACCAAGGCTTTGCGTGGGGCCTCTTGAAATTAAACATCATTAACGGCATGGATGGCATTGGATTGTGGTGATTTGTGTGTGTTTTCCGACTTTTTGGGGTGTTGTTGGGGCCTGGCCACGTGGGTGGGGGTCATTTTGAGGCCTGGTCCAGGCAGGGCCTGGCCATGGGGCTGGGGGACAAGGGGCCATTTTGAAGCCAGGCAATGTACTTTGAGCCATAGGCCTGCACCCAGCCTGCCCTGCTTTCACCCATTATGCCCAGGGGTAGTGAGTGGTGCATGGACCAAGGCTTTGTGTGGGGCCTCTTGAATTTAAACATCATTGAGGGCAAGGATGGCATTAGATTGTGGTCATTTTTGTGTGTTTTCTTGACTTTTTGGGGTGTTGTTGGGGCCTGGCCATGTGGGTGGGGGCCATTTTGAGGCCTGGTCCAGGCAGGGCCTGGCCATGTGGCTGGGGGACAAGGGGCCATTTTGAAGCCAGGCAGTGTGCTTTGTGCCATAGGCCTGCACCCAGCCTGCCCTGCTTTCACCCATTATGCCCAGGGGTAGTGAGTGGTGCATGGACCAAGGCTTTGTGTGGGGCCTCTTGATTTTAAACATTATTGAGGGCATGGATCGCATTGGATTGAGGTGATTTTTGTGTGTTTTTCGACTTTTTGGGGTGTTGTTGGGGCCTGGCCATGTGGGTGGGAGCCATTTTGAGGTCTCGTCCAGGCAGGGCCTGGCCATGTGGCTGGGGGACAAGGGGCCATTTTGAAGCCAGGCAGTGTGATTTTTGCCATAGGCCTGCACCTAGCCTGCCCTGCTTTCACCCATTATGCCCAGGGGTAGTGAGTGGTGCATGGACCAAGGCTTTGTGTGGGGCCTCTTGAATTTAAACATCATTGAGGGCATGGATGGCATTGGATTGTGGTGATTTTGTGTTTTTTCGACTTTTTGGGGTGTTTAACTGATGTTCCTCTGGCTTCCTTTGCTTTTAGGTGCACAAGAGAACCACCAGTGCCAGGAAAAAGTCCTGCAGCGGTGTGTGCAACACAATGTCACATGACGTCACGTGTGGCCACAGACAACTCTGCAACTTGTGCAACTGCGGCCTGCTGTTCTGACATCTGAAAAAGATGGGGCCAAAGAAAGGTGGCCGTAGCTCCTCTAAAAAGAAAGTTGCCAGTGCCACTCCCAGTAAGAAGGAGCAGAAGAAGCAAGTGGTGCCACTTACCAAGGAGACTAGTGTGCTCACAGACACTTTTTTTGGGAGAAAAAAAACAACATCTGTAGCAGCGGGGCCCACCGGGGACCAAGCTGGGAGCAGCACCTCCGCTTCATTGGGCTGAGTGCCACCACGCCAAGTTAGGTCCAAGCCCAATGAGTGCTGCAGAGGCAGCCACTGTCATTGCTCAATCACCATTGACCAGTGATGTTGGCTCATCGCAAGAAAGTAGCACCCAATCAACGCAGTGTGTAACTCAGCTGACGAGTGTTCAACAACCACAGCCGCACCGACAACCACAGGTGCAACTAGTACAAGCGCAAGTACATGGGCAAGGAGAGCAGCAAGTACAGGTGCAAGTACAGGCGCAAGTACAAGCGCAAGGAGAGGCGCAAGGAGAGGCGCAAGGAGAGGCGCATGGAGAGGCGCAAGGAGAGGCGCAAGGAGAGGCACAAGTAGAGGCACATGGAGAGGCGCATGGAGTGGCACAACTGCTCACAAGGCTTGTTCCTCCAGAAGTAGGGGCACATCAGGAAATCGAGATTCAAGCGGAGGTATCATCCGAGGAAGCCACTCCTCCTGAGGATGATCCATTGTCTTCCAGATCCCCAGCAAGAAAAAGGTCAAGGAGGGCTACTACAAGTTCTTCTTCAAGCCCCCTTCCTTTGGATGGTCTTGATCTTGATTGGAACCCACCAATGCAGTCTGAGAGGGAAGCACGCCATGAGCCGACAAAGGTAGCTTAGCCTAAAAGGAAGGTTCCCGCAAGGCTTTCAGTTATGGGTGATGATGACGAACAAGAAGTGGTGTATTCTGCTGCTGATGAACAGTCTGACGACGACCCAGTCATCACAGTCATCAATCCAGTCCCAGCGGGCATGCAGCAGACAGACATTTTTACCCTATCCCGAATTGCTGCTGAGCGGGATGTGGGCGGCGTGGCACTGGTACCACCACCAACCCAGTTAACTACTACACCAACACGACCTACAGCTTCCATATTTTCTCTTCAGAATGGCCGTCAAGGACCTCCATCCAGCTCGACCTCCATTACCTCAAGTAGTGAGTGGTGCTGTAAGTGTACAACAAAGTCAAATTCAGCCATGCCCATCCTCCACTTCATCTTGCATTGAAACTGAAAGTAGCACCTCCACCACCAGCAAACATCTCCAGTCCCCAGTTTGGGACTTCTTTAGTGTTAGCAAAAAGGCGGAAAACATGGTTGTTTGTTCGATTTGTAAAATACTACTTAGTGGGGGTAAGCTTGGTACCAACTATGGTACGGAAGGCGAGAGAGGTGAATCTCAAAAAGCACCACACTATCCAGTGGGAGGGGCACCAAAGGGAGATCCAGGAAGCCAAAAGAAAAACAAATCCAAATGTACCCATTCATATTGCATCTGATGATGACGAGGGGTTGATCGTGCAGGGGGAAAGTGAAGAAGCGACAGACATTTATTCTGGTACACCCAGTACCCCTGGCAGCAGCACTGCAGTGGGAGCGCCCACACCCTCTACCTCAGCAACATGTATGAGCCACAATAAGAGTCTGGGAGAGACACCAATGCAAAAAGTACATCAATGAGCCTAACTGGTTTGAAAAAGTCTGCATCATCATCATCATCATCATCACGTAAAAAGGTCCAGACCACCATTAGAAGCATGTTTTGTCGGATGCGCTATTTGAACGCAACCACCCAACGGCACGTTTGTATAACACAAAGCTGGCTAAAATGCTAGCGCTGGACCTTCTCCCTTTTTCTTTCGTGGGAGGGATGGGTTTTCTAGAACTTTTGGCAACAGTCTGCCCTAAATGGAAGATTCCTAGCCGGTCCTATTTTGCCAGAGTTGCGGTTCCAGCACTACATCAAGATGTGCCCGAGGTGATTGGGGCAGCTTTGCAGAAGAGTGCTGTTCACACTATCCACCTGACAACAGAAATGTGGACCAGTTGCCAAGCCCTTGATTACATGTGCATCACTGCACACTGGGGCTCTTTTGCAGGGGTTAGAGACAAGATAAATGCAGGTGTTGAACCTGACACAGTTTTTCAGGCTACTCGGAAACATGCAACAGTAGCCATGTTTGCCATGGAGAAATCTCATACTGCAGTAAACATTTTGGAGGAGTTTAACTGTAAGGTCTTTCATTGGCTGCCTCCAAGAAAGCACATGATTGGTTATGTTTCCACGGATAATGGCACTAATATAGTTAAGGCCATGCATGACGGTGACTATTTCAGAGTGCCGTGTTTGGCACACAGTATTAACATTGTTGTGCAAGATTTCTTGAAAAAAGAAAAGACAGTCAGCAAGTTACTTACCACCTGCCGAAGAATCTGCACACATTTCAGTTATTCTTTTAAGGCCCGTAAGCAGCTGAGAAACATGCAACGTGAACGTAGACTGCCAGTCAGAGGACTCATCCAGGAGGTGGTAACACGTTGGAACTCAACCTTCTACATGCTTGCGCGTCTGTCTGAGCAGTGGGTGGTAATCAATCAGTATGTCTATAGACTGGGGTCATCTATGAAAGACATGTGGCTAGAGTTGGAGGAATGGAAGCTAGTTAAAAGCCTGAAAGACATGCTTCGTCCTTTTGAGGTCTTCACACGTGAAGTCAGCAGGGAGGACTGTACTTTGGGTAAAGCTATCCCATTATTGCGCATGATAGAGCACCAACTGAAGGCGGTGTCTTCAACGTTCCGAGATGATGCTGAAAAGCAAGACGCATATCAGTTGGCGGAGAGATTATTAAGCCGTCTAGTTGACAACGAAAGGCTTAAAAAAACACATACAGAACAACATTATATTTGTGCCACTATTCTGGATCAATTGTACAAAAAGGCTGTGGCAGGCAAAGCATTAATTTCTTTTAATGAAGCAGAAGTTTCAAAGTACAAACATTGGCTAGCTCTGTCAGCCACTCGGTTCGAAAAAGAACTGTAGACAATTGAAGGATCAGGCTAAAGTACTACTGAATCAGCAAGACATCCGGCGTCAAGGTCCACTTCTGAATCTGTGGCTGAAGGGAGTCACTTTCCCTCACAGCCATTAACAACACCAGCAACCGCATCATCATCCTCACCTGCCCCAGGCCCAGCCATAATATTGTCGAAAGCGGATTGGATAACTCATCAAGGGTTTGCTCGTTCCAGTGATGCAAAGGCCACAGATGGTATGAAAAGTTGAGCAACCCTGGAGAACCTTGAGTCGATGGTGCAGGCCTATCTGGATGACCCAACAGAGGTCTTTGTTAATCAGAACCCATTGAAGTATTGGTATGGGGAAAGGCCTCTATGGCGACTGATCACCAACCTGGCTCTAAATTATTTGTCTTGTCCACTCTCAAGCGTGTCTTCTGAACGTGTTTTCAGTGCTGCTGGTGCCATTGTAACTTCAAAAAGGACCCGCCTCTCACCCAAAAATGTGGAGAGGTTAACAATGATCAAGATGAATCAGCAATTCATACCACCAGATTACAAAATACGTGAATGCACGCAGGAAGAAGAGGACACCGATTTAGGTGACGGAAGTTCTTCTCTGTTAGCTGTCCTACTGCCGTCTCAATTCACAGAGTTTGAGGACGAGCTCTACTTCCCTGACACAGAGGCCTGAAAATGACTTCCTTTTATTTCCGACCTTATTCACTTTTATTCCTGTGTGTCTTTCTTTGTTTTGCAACTTTTACCACAACAAAACTCTAATCACCTAATCACAACAAGTCCATCATCAGCACTGTCTTCATCTTCTTTCCTTATTGATTTGAAGGTGCCACAGTCTGCAATCCTGAGGTTCACAAGTTCACAACTCAATCATGCTCCTCTATCCTCCTCCTCCAGACACCCCCTATCCATTTCCCTCAAGGCAGGTGGCTGGATTACGCAGAATCAAGAAACTTTGTCTTCGTAGACGAGTCCCCTCAAGTGGTACTGGAATTACTGACTACGTGCTTATTGCTGACAGTTACTTCTGGAAATTGACAGGAGAGGCTGCCCTGTGGGCCTTCACTTTCAGAAGACGATGCGGACAAAAAGTTGAGCAGGTAATAAATAATGAGAAGATGGCATACAGTGGACCGCAATGGCTGTCTGACTCTGATGAAAGCAATTCCTGTTTGTTTGTTGTGCATGAAATGAATCATATGTCTTCTTTTAATATTTAATCTTTTACACACTAAATGCAACTCAAGTCTACTCTGCTTTTTTTTACTTTGTTTAATTCAAATTGTATTTCAACTACAGGGGCCACTACGTTGCTTTTTCCAATATGCAAAATGTCCTTGGGCTCACTGTTTGCCAATATTCCATGATAATTGATGATAAATGTAGATGATCAAAGTTAAATAATATATATTTTTTCTTTACAGTCACTCACTGGGTTGGATGGATCTTCATCGTTGGTTTACGGAAGAACTATGGCCAATTTGTGAGTGGCAAACAGGTAAACCAGTCTACAACAACTACTACAGCAGAACTACATGTCTGTCTACTCATGGTATGGAGTGGTCGAGGCAGTGTAGTGTTGTTAAGCCAGGCAGAATACAGAAAGCAGTTCATGTATAATTCGGGCTATGTGGCTTGCTGCATGCAGTTAGATATGCTTTGTCTGTCTTTGTCAAGGCCTAGGTATGCTACATCAGGTTGCTTCACTCAGTGGTGCCTGCCTTGACCGTCTGCATGGCCCTCCCTGTCGTTCCACTAGCGAAATTTGCGGATTTTTGCTGGCAAATTCGCAATCGCGAATCTCGCAAAATTGCCGAAAATTCACAAATTTGCGAGCGGGCAGATATTTTTTTTTAAGCCAGCTCAGTGTAGGGTTGAGGGTTAGGTTTGAGGGAATTTGGGTGTCTTTTAGGGTTTAGGGCTGTTTTGGGGGTTCAGTGCGGTTTACTAGGGTGTTTGGGTTAAATTTGGTAGGGTTCCCGGAGTGTAGGGCTCAGGGCCCGATTCAGGCTCGTTCATAATGATGTTGGAAAGGTTTTAGGGGGGTTTGGCATTTTTTGGTCGAGAATTGGCCGAATTTTGGCCTGTTTTGGTTGTTTTGCGGGCGCGTGTGTTTGGGTGAAAATTCATACACCTTCCAGTTGATCGATTTTGTTCTGCCTTGCTGAGATTCTTGAGAATCGCTGGAACAAGTGTCCTGGTCAGTTTCAGAGGATTGAAGTATTGGAAGTGCTGAAAACAGCAATTTTTTGTCAATGGGCGATTTGCCATGTTATCCAATGGGCGGTTTGGGGGCGCAAGAAGAAGTGTGTTTGGGGTGTTCCAGTTGAGCTAGGAGAATGGGTGAGTGGTAGGGAGGGGGAATTGGTGGTTGCGCAGGAAATTTGGGAAGAATCGATTGGTGGGAAGGGTGTTATACAACAAACTTTGTGGTAGTGTTTCTCAACCAGAGAAAATGTCCGCACCTTCTGTTAATGATTATTCTCACTGGGCACGTTATACGTGAAGTATCCAAAGAGGTGCACTGAGAGCTTGATAAGACACCCACCACCAGGGGTGTTTAAGCAAAGCAACTTAATGCAAGTAACAAGAATCAAAAGACAACCAAGTTGCACAAGCACCCTCTACAAAGTCAATTGTCAGAGAAAATTTCTGTAAGGTAATAGTTTTTTTTCAAGGTTATTACACCAACATCAACCGTAGGTTCATTTGAAGTTAAGGAGCTTCAAAGTATGGATCCAAAAACAAATGTTGTGCTTCAAGTTCTTTATTTATCAAACACATTAAAAGTTTTCCAGCTGCCATAGTCGCCCATGTTAATTTTCGATTATTGCGTGTTTTTAGGGTGTGATTGGAGTGTGTTGTAGGTGGTTCTTAGTGGATTTTCTTAACTGGGATCAGAGTTGGGAATGTCTAGTTTTGATTGCAAGGGGTTTGAAGAAAATCCATGGTGGGAACGGGGTGTTTTTTAGCAGTATTGCATGTTTTTGGGGGGCTGTTTGGGGGTGTTCTAGATTAATGGGAGTGGGTTGAGGTGTCTGGGAGCACTGCTGGGAAGGTCTAATTTTGATTGCGAGTGGTTTGAAGAAAATCCATGGAGGAAAAGGGGGGTTTGGGCCTAGTTGCAGAGAGCGTTTTGGCACGATTTTAACTATGCCTAGCAGTATTGCATGTTTTTGGGGGCTGTTTGGGGGTGTTCTAGATTTTTGGGGGTGGGTTGAGGCGTCTGGGAGCACTGCTGGGAAGGTCTAATTTTGATTGCAAGTGGTTTGAAGAAAATCCATGGTGGAAAATCTTTTTTTTAGCAGTATTGCATGTTTTTAGGGGGATGTTTATGGGTTTTCTAGATTTTTGGGGGTGGGTTGAGGGGTCTGGGAGCAGTGCTGGGAAGGTATCATTTTGATTGCAAGGGGTTTGAAGAAAATCCATGGTGGATTTTTTTTTCTTTAGCAGTATTGCATGTTTTTGGGGGGCTGTTTGGGGGTGTTCTAGATTTTTGGGAGTGGGTTGGGGGGTCTGGGAGCATTGCTGGGAAGGTCTAATTTTGATTGCAAGTGGTTTGAAGAAAATCCATGGAGGAAAAGGGGGGTTTGGGCCTAGTTGCAGAGAGCGTTTTGGCACGATTTTAACTTAGGCCTACCAGTATTCATGTTTTTGCGGGGCTGTTTGGGGGTGTTCTAGCTTTTTGGGTGTGGGTTGAGGGATCTGGGATCACTGCTGGGAAGGTCTAATTTTGATTGCAAGTGGTTTGAAGAAAATCCATGGTGGAAAAGCTTTTTTTAGCAGTATTGCATGTTTTTGGTGGGCTGTTTGGGGGTGTTCTAGATTTTCGGGAGTGGGTTGGGGGGCCTGGGAGCATTGCTGGGAAGGTCTAATTTTGATTGCAAGTGGTTTGAAGGAAATCCATGGAGGAAAAGGGGGGTTTGGGCCTAGTTGCAGAGAGCAATTTGGCACGTTTAAACTATGGCCTAGCAGTATTGCATGTTTTTGGGGGGCTGTTTGGGGGTGTTCTAGATTTTTGGGGGTAGGTTGAGGGGTCTGGGAGCACTGCTGGGAAGGTCTAATTTTGATTGCAAGTGGTTTGAAGAAAATCCATGGTGGAAAAGCTTTTTTATTAGCAGTATTGCATGTTTTTGGGGGGCTGTTTGGAGGTGTTCTATATTTTTGGGACTGAGTTGAGGTGTCTGGGAGCACTGCTGGTAAGGTCTAATTTTGATTGCAAGTGGTTTGAAGAAAGTCTCTGGTGGAAAAGGGGGGTTTGGGCCTATTTTCAGAGTGCGTTTTGGCACGATTTGAACTTAGGCCTCTGCGAGGTAGCAGTATTGCACGTTTTTGGGAGGGTAATGTGGGGTGTTCTAGATTTTTGGGAGTGGGTTGAGGGGTCTCTGAGCACTGCTGGGAAGGTCTAATTTTGATTGCAAGTGGTTTGAAGAAAATCCATGATGGAAAAGGGGGGTTTGGGCCTAGTTGCAGAAAGCATTTTGGCACGATTTAAACTTAGGCCTAGTAGTATTGCATGATTTTGGAGGGCTGTTTGGGGGTCTTCCAGATTTTTGGGGGTGGGTTGAGGGGACTAGGAGCACTGCTGGGAAGGTCTAATTTTGAAATTTTGATTGCAAGTGGCTTGGAGGGCACAGAGCCCTAAAGGGGGGAACCCTTTAGGGTTCTGTGCACTCCAAGCAAACACTAATGTGAGAGCAAATTATACCACCTTTCAGGCTACTTCTCTGTCGGCTAGGAACTATGGAGGTTCTAGGTAATTCCTATAAAATATATTTCCTTTTTACTCGGGATCCACAAATAAAAATTCCATCACAAGCTCACTGGATTGTCAAGGACCTTCAACCATGGCATTTTGGGGTAAGGAGGTTGAGCAGTCGAAGTTTACACTTCAAGGGATATATAGGTTAATAAACGTATATATAGTTAACAATAAATATTGTAGGATAAACGTCATGCAAAAGAAAGAATTCTGTAAACAGTAATAACATTTTCAGTTGGCTAAAAGACACATTGGTTCAGTAATGTGATAGCTAACAGCTAAATTCACTGCTAATGAAAAAGGGGGACAATCCATTGTCACTTATGCAAATAAAACTAAAGTATATGCTCATGGAGACTGAGGCATAGGGTAATGCCCTTGGAGGTATCAGACACAGGGGACCCATCGACTCGACGATACGGCGAACTCAAGGTAAGCGGTTTTATTTATTTTTTATCATACTTTCCCAATCCCATTGTCTGTCTACTCCCCCATACTCACCTCGCCCCCGCCCCACTGCTCTGCCCCACTACCCCACTGCTGTTATCAGTGCCGGCCGCACCTGAGTAGCTGCCTCTATGGTTGGTAGGGCAAGTTGAAATAGGTTCTGCAATCATAATCTTACATGGATTGGTGGCCATCCACCAGCTCATTTATAGGTGACTCAGCAGTACAGCTATATCAGGACTAGAAGTTGAAAGTCAAAACGAGATGATGCAGCCATGTAGCTGTATCAAAGTCAGATGTGGGTAAAGCTCAAATGCCCCCAACCACAAAGACTACTTAGCAAATAGTTTGGGGGACATTCTTTGGATGTAGGAGCTGGGAATTCTGAAATATATGCAGTCAGTGTCTGAGGTCTGGGAAGCAGTGTAGAATGCAAGAAGGCCTGGGAACATCAGAACCATGCCATGAAAGAAGAAAATTATCTGCTTTATAAAAGAAAAAGTGCCCCTATAGCCCACTGAATGTCAGTGGTTTTCCCAAGGGGCTTGTTAGACATGCAGGTCTCTGGTTGGAAGTTGCATGCACCCTGTCCAAGTAGGGATCCTTCTTTCTAGTCAGGGTAAGGGAGTTATACACCCAAGATAACCCCTGCTCTCCCCCTTGCTAGCTTGGCACCAGCAGTCACGTCTATCTCAGATGCAATGTGTAAAGTATTTGTTCATAAAACACACAGTAACACAATTAAAAAACTGTAAATGGACACCACACCAGTTTAGAAAATAACCAATGTGTGGTAATGGTTAGAATTAGATGATGCAGTCATGATGCAGTGGAATTGTATCAATGTGAATGTTCCAATTTAAACCAGTATTTGGTGGGTTTGCTGATGGTTGCTGTACTTGACATGTACTGAATAAAAGTTACCTTAATTCAACTTTTGAGTGGATTACTACATATTTTGGCGACGAGGATGCATGTGGAGCGAGGAATGCAACATGCAGAATATGTGGAAAGAGGGGTCATCTGGCAAAGGCATGTAGATCGAAGGGATACACTAAAAATGCTAGTATTAAAGAAATAGAGAATGGCGAAGAACAAAAAGAAGAGTTGTTTCTATTGGTTGAAACTGTGGAAGATCCTTCACAAGTTATAGGGTCAGTGAAACACTATGATTCTGATGTATCAAAAATTGGTGAGGGTTGCACGAATTTAAAAAGAGAAAGTACAACAAAATTAGAGAAACCTCACTGTGAAATTACTCTGGGAAAAGGAACTGTAAGTCTTTTGGCTGACTCTGGTAGCCTTTTTACCTTAATTTCAAAAGAAACTTTCCGAGAAATAAAAGATCTATTACCAGCGGATATGAGAGCTGTAGGATATAGTGGATCAAAAATGTATATTCTTGGAATGCAATGGATGGATATTGTTTTCAAAAAGAATGGGGTCCATGGAAGAGAATATATTACCAAGGAAGGATCTAATTTACTCGGATGGCGTCATCAGAAAGACTTAAATATTGTACTCAATCCAAATGCTGTGGAACCTGTAATGATTATTGAACAAGATGTGGATAATGTATCTTCTGGTGGGGAAATGGACAATGAATGGGGTAAAAAGTTAATGGAAAAGCATTCCCATGTATTCTCTGACAAATTGGGTATGTTGAAAGGATTTTCACATTGTATAATAAAAAATAAAAAAATGCTAAACCAATAGTTCATCAGGTTAGAAAAATACCACACATGATGAGGGAACCACTTAGCAAAGAGTTAGCTAAGTTGTTGGAGGCTAAGTGGAACCTGTAATGATTATTGAACAAGATGTGGATAACGTATCTTCTGGTGGGGAAATGGACAATGAATGGGGTAAAAAGTTAATGGAAAAGCATTCCCATGTATTCTCTGACAAATTGGGTATGTTGAAAGGATTTTCACATCGTATAATTAAAAGAAAATGCTAAACCAAAAGTTCATAAGGTTAGAACAATACAACACATGATGAGGGAACCACTTAGCAAAGAGTTAGATAAGTTGTTGGAGGCTAAGGTTATAGAACCGATTGAATCATCGGAATGGTTGTCCTCGATTGTCGTCGCACCTAAGGAAGGGAACAAAATTTGTTTATGTATTGATTTGAGGGATTTGAATCGTAATATTTGGGTAGATAGACAACTTTTACCGAATATTGGAGAAATGTTCGGTAGAATGGGTGGAGGTTGTGTTTTTAGTGTGCTTGACATGTCCTCCGCTTATCATCAAGTGAATTTCCATCCCGACTCGCGACCTTTAACATCTTTTGTGACTCCTTTGGGAGCATTTAGGTACTGTAGGATTCCGTTTAGGTTGGCGTCAGCCTCAGCCGTGTTTCAGCGCATTATGCAGAATATTTTTAAGGGAATGGATAGAGTGTTGTGTTTTCAGGACGACATTATGATTGTAGGAAGGTCATTTGAAGAACATGATCAGTTGATGAATGAAGTGTTGCGTAGAGTTTTGGAGCATGGTTTAACAATAAAAAAAGAGAAGTGTCAGTTAAGGTTAAGTCAGGTTAATTATTTGTGTCATCAGATATCAGCAGATGGTATAAGACCAAAGGGTAGTATTGTGAAAGCTGTGAGGGATGCTCCATCTCCCATTAATAAGGAACAGTTAAAATCATTTTAATGGTCTTGCAGAATATTGTGCTAAATTTGTGCCTAAATTTGCTGACTTAGTGGAACCTATGAGAATTCTTTTAAAAAAGGGAGTGATATTTGAATGGAGTGTTGAATGTCAGGACGCGTTTGTTAATGTAAAGGAAAGTATTTCAAAAGCTCCATCTTTAGGACATTTTGACTTTAAGAAAAAGTCAATTTTAGTCACAGATGCAAGCAATGTTGGATTAGGGGCGGTGCTGATACAGGTGTCGGATGGTAATGAGACCATCATTGGGTTTGCTTCACGTAGATTGCAGGGAGCAGAGAGATCGTATTCTACCATAGAGAAGGAAGCACTGGAGTGTTGTTGGGGGATAACACACTTTAGGTATTATTTGTGGGGGTTGCCATTTGTGGTAAAGACGGGTTATAAACCTTTAGTTCATGTTTTTAAAGGAGGACGAGGTTTGGATGGAAGTGTGACTCCCCGTATATCGAGGTGGTTACTATCGGTCTTAGATTACAATTTTGTGGTTGAATATGTGCGAGGGAGTAGAAATGTCATTGTAGATTGTCTCTCTAGGATGCCAGTAGAGGATGATGCTTATGTGGAAATTTTAGAAGACTCTGTGGTGAATATTGACCGTGAATTCGCTGTTAGTCAGGAAGAGTGGAGACAAGCTTTGGAGTTGGATGTGGAATACAAGAAAGTAAAAGAATTGATTATGAATTCTTGGGATGGATCTAGTGAAGAGATTGTACATAAGCAATTTATATCTGTTAAGGATGAACTTAGTTTGCAAGGTGACAACATTTTAAGAAGAAATAGGATAGTTCCACCAATTTTGTTGAGGTCAAAATTGTTGATAATTGTACATGAGGGACACCTAGGTAGGAGTCTGACTAAGCGTAGACTGAGAGAATTTTATTGGTGGCCAGAAATTGACAAGAATGTGGAAGATCTTGTGCGTGATTGTCATGCTTGTAGCAATAGTGACAAAGTGAAGATTACAAGGAAACCTCTGTTGAGGTGTGTGGAATTGCCCATGAAGCCTTGGGAGAAATTATTCTTGGATGTTTTGGGTCCGATTGACAAATTGGGTTGCAATAACCGGTTTTTGCTGGTGTTGGTGGATTACCATAGCAAGTGGTTTACTTGCAAATCAGTGGGGCAAATTTGCACTTCAAATGTGATTGCATTTTTGAAAGAAGTTTTCCTGGAAGAAGGGGTACCCAAAACTCCTATAACTGACAATGGTGTTCAGTTAGTTTCTTGAGATATGACTAGTTTTCTTCTAAGTTTGGGTATTAGTCATGAGAGAGTAGCTTTGTTCCGTCCGCAGGCAAATGGACTTGTAGAAAGGGTTAATAGAATGATAATGGATTCTATTTAGCTTTCTTTGGCTAATGGTTTATCTTGGAAAGATGAGTTGCGAAGAATGATATGGGGTCACAGAATTACATCACATTCAGTTACTGGAGTTTCTCCTTTTGTGGCTTTGAAGGGAAGAGAACCAGGTACTAAGGAGTCTCCAATGTGGTTGAAGGAGAAAAATCAAGTTTGGGTTGATAGAGAAAGGATGAGATAGAGTTATTGATTGTCAGTGGCGCAATAAGATGGAATTTGAAAGTAGGAGACGTGTTAAGGATTTAATTTTCAAAGAAGGTGATTGGGTTGTTGTGAGGAAGTTTGGTTTTGTAAGAAAGGGGGAAAGTAGTTTTTCTCATCCACATAAAGTTGTTTCTCTCAAAGGCTCTGTGGTTGAACTAGACGATGGGAAGAAATTGAGTTTTGGTAGTTTGTGTAAAGTAGCTCATTTGTAAGTATGTTTATTTTTTTTATGCAATGCAAATTGTGAATGTGATTTATTTGTAAAATAGTTCTTTCATATATATTGTACTTTGCAAAGAAAAAGAAAATGTGTTATATTTTCTAATGTTTACTTATTTTCTTTCTTTTAGATTCCATAGGGGGGAAGATATGTGGTAATGGTTAGAATTAGATGATGCAGTCATGATGCAGTGGAATTGCATCAATGTGTATGTTCCAATTTAAACCAGTATTTGGTGGGTTTGCTGATGGTTGCGGTACTTGACATGTACTGAATAAAAGTTACCTTAATTCAACTTTTGAGTGGATTACTACACAATGTTATCTAAACAAAATGAGAGCAGAATGACAAAAGTCCAACGTACACAACTCAAAACTCAAGGTATCCCCTTTCCAAAGCATTAAGCAATTCAGTCCAGAGAACTCTATGGATGCGTTGATTTTAGCACAAAGTACCGTTGATGCATCAAAATCTAAGATGGAAAACAGTTGCAAAGGAGGGAAGCATCAGAAAACACATTTATGCATTGATTCTTGAGTTCTAGGGGAATGGAGGCATCAATTCTGCTGCATGATGAAGAAGTGTTGCATTGACTCCTTATTGCGAGGAGAAGCGTTGCATTGCATGTGCGGGGCGATGTAATGGGAACTTGGCACACAGGTACCATGCTTGTAAAATACAGGCGCGCTGGGTTGATGCGGCGGTGAAACAGGTGCTGCGTAATTCTTCCAGCCAAGAGTAGGTGGTGTGCCGATTCCTTCAGCTGCACAGGAGGGCCTGCGTCGAAGTCAGAGCGGGGGTCTCAGACGTCAGAGACATGGTGCTATGGACTCAGGCAGCAGCTGTTCTTCCACCTGCAAACAGGCACTGTGTCAATTCAGCAGAAATGTGTTTGTTTTTCAACTGCACGGCAAGCTTGGGGCAGGTAAACTGGCACTTTGGGGCGTGCATGGATTTTCATCTCTGGAAGCAGCAAAATCACCTCTAAGGGCCCTGAACTGGAGTTGGCACCACTTGGCAGGTCAGCACTCCAAGCAGAGGAGTTCAGGGGAGCTGCAGTTTAAGTCTTTGATGACACCGAGACTTCCACCAGGAGACAAGCACACACAAACCCTTGAAGAACTTTGAAAGTAGGATTCCAGAAAGCAAAGTCCAGTTATTTCACTGCTCACAGACAGAAGCAGAAACTACAGGCCAATCCAGCACAGCAACACAGCAGAGGGGTAATACCCATTCTGACAGCTCTACAGCTCTTCTTCTTTGCTGAGTCCTCATTCCAGAAGTGTTCTGAAAATGAGGGGTCAACAGTCCAGTACTTATAAACTTTCTGCCTTTAAATTAGGCATACTTCAAAGGAAGGTCTTGGTAGTCCAAATGTGACAGCTCTTGCCGAGATGTGGCTCCAGACACCCTACAGGGAGGTGAATATGGCATTGTGAGAGAACAGGCACAGCCCTATTCAGGTGTCAGTCTCAACCCCTCCCATCACTATAGCTCAGGGAGGCCCATCAGCCTGGTGATGGGCAATCAGGATATGTAGGGCACACCTCAGCTCCCTTTGTGCGACTGTCTAAATTGAATGCACAAACAGTTGAACTGTCAGTCTAAACCTGACGTTGCACAGGCAAAGTGGCATTTTCAAACACACAATTTAAAAACCACCTTCACTGTAAAATGCATTTTTAAACCCTGAGCTCAGGGAACCCAAACTCCAAATTTTCATCTCTTCCCAATTGAAAAGTAAGATGTTACAATGCAGCTCCAATGATAACCTATGG
The DNA here is from genome assembly GCF_964263255.1 of Lissotriton vulgaris. NCBI lineage: Eukaryota > Metazoa > Chordata > Amphibia > Caudata > Salamandridae > Lissotriton > Lissotriton vulgaris. The sequence continues at coordinate 34,155 of NW_028249558.1, read as the reverse complement.
GAGAGAGAGTCCTTGCAATAGTAGTGAAAAACTAAATTGACAGTATTTCACTATCAGGACATGTAAAACATACCAGAACATGTCATACCTTTCAAATACACTGCACTCTGCCCCGGGTCTATCGTGGACCTACCTTAGGGATGCCTTATATGTAGAAAAAGGGAAGGGTTTGATCTGACAAGTGGGTGCACTTTAAACACACAAGGAGCATAAGGGGTATACAGTCAGGTTGCCCCCCGCTCAATAATCTACAAACACAAGTAGACCTGACCAATTCTGAACAACTGAATATATAAGACAACTGAGGAGTTTGTAGAAAATTTCAAAACTTCCTCCATGGCAAGATCTCCTGGGGACGCGGGTGTTTAGAATTTAAACACCGCCCTCATCCTTAGGTCCACTTGTCCCGGAAATCACCTCACTGGTTTCCTCATTACACGGCAGCCATATTGGAGTCAAGTCAAGTTGCATGCTCACAATAGTGATTCCTACTTTTTTGCAAACCATTGATACAGACCCACTTATTTTTAGCCTTTCTAGTTCGTCTAGGGGTATAACCACGACAAATCTTTCAAAAATTATTTAACGTGCTCTATTCTATTTTAACAAATACTGAATATTTTCAAAATTATGAAATCCTTTTTAATTTTTCAATACTCATATACTGGAGTCGAATAAAACAAAAGGAGGGAACAGATATTAAATAAACCCTACATTTTATTTCGACCACTATTTATTGTTATTCAAATATGTAATCATTTTCAATACTTCTATTTGACATAGTCATGTGCCCGTGTGGGTTTGGACAAGGGGGAAACAGGTGTAAATTCTATCCTACATGAAGGTACTGGAAACTCTATCGCAAACGCCTGATCACATAAGTGAATGATCCTCGTAGATGGTTATGGTTATTTTCACAAAACAATGTGCCAACATGTTTTGTTGCCCCCTATTTATGCAACTTCATCAGGGCTGCCAGGGTAACCAGTATTCACCTCACTTGTGACTTCTACCATACCTGTGGTTGTATGACATTAAAAAGAAGAAAGTGCCAACTGTAAAAACCACCATAATTCCAACTGCACTTCAGGGTTATCTCAGAACAGCGCCAAGAAACCGTATGGTGAACATGTGCTTAAGAAATATTTTTAACATAACATAACAAAGTTACAGACAAAGATCGGTAATTTAATTGGCTACTCTCTCTGGGGTATCTAAACCCCTCAGTGACCCAGGACATGCCCATGACTGCATCAGGGCTTTATTGTCTCCCAATTTTATTCCATTAAATGGAATCATTCAGGCCTAAGCGATTGGCTTCCTCAGGAAAAATCCACCTTGCGTCCTTTCTGGCTAGAACACTGTCAATATTATGTGTTTCGCCGGTGACACTCTTGAGCACAGCCCACTTCAGATCCCTGAAGTTAAGTTTCTTTTCCTGAAATTGTGGTGGGTTGTCAATTTCCCTGCTTTAATGGTACTCAGATGTTCTTGTAACCACACCTTCACTTTGCGTGATGTGAGTCCAATGTAGGTCAAACCACATGTACACGTGAGCCTGTAAATTACATGCGTGGTATTGCAATTGCTAAATTTATATAAATACCACACTTTCCCACTCATGAGTAGCACACTTCTGGCGGCTTGCATGAGATCACATACTGAACACCCACCACACGGCTAATGGCCAGATGGCACACTCGATTTCTGTTGCTTTTGACTAGGACAGGTATGGACCAATTTGTCTTTAAGGTTCAGGGCTCTTCTAAAGGCAAATCTGGGGAGCAGCATCTTCTTCTCCCATTATCTGTCTAACTCTTGTAGACAGTGGGTCAAACGTTGTCACCACAAGTAAACATTTGTGTATTCAGGGCATGTTTGCATGCTCTCTTGATCACTTTTGCAGAGTACTCCCTATTTCTTAATGCAGCTCTTCAGACTGCTCCAAAAATGTCTCCATAGAAGAACAGTTCCTGAGGTAAGTCAAGAACTCTCCTACTGGAAGATTGTCATGCAGCGCACTAGGATGGAATGAGCGGTATAGTATTAAGGAATTCCTGTCAGTGGGTTTTTGGTGGACAGTTGTGGATAATCTGTTGTCCATTGCTGTTATATCCACATCTAAATACACCACAGAGATCCTACTTATAGTCCATATGAACCACAAACAACTGTCTGCTTCATTCAACCATGCCAAGAATGTTAATTGCTGTTCCTCAGATCCAGTCCAGGTACATAGGACATCATCAATGAACCTTTTCCACAGAGAAACATTCTCTTTGAAGGAGTTGGAGGCATGAGGAATCACATTTTGCTCGAACTGACCCACATAAATGCAGGCCAGACTCAGCGCAAATGTAGCCCCCATTGATGTTCCCGACACCTGGAGGTATAACTGATTTCTATTTTCAAAAACATTTCTTATCAATGCCAGTTCTATACAATGCAGAATAAAGGACTGTGGAGTGTCATAAAATCACTCCAGCGCCCCAAGACATGCGGTGCTGCCACCAGCGTGGCGTCTTGGGGTATGCTGGTGTATGGAGACTCAATATCTATAGTTACCAGTATTTGCCTCTGTGGGTCCAACTCAACTGTATCTAAAATAATCAGTATGTCAGTGGTATTCTGAACAAAAGAATGCTGTGTGATAACTGCATCTCTTAGAAAAAAGTCAGCAAACTGGGACTATGGCTCCAATACAGATTGGATCCCCGACACAATAGGTCGACCTGGTGGTCAGCGCTGTGGTTTATGGATCTTCTGCAAGATATAAAACGCTGGCACTCTCGGTTTTAAATTAATCAGAAAATCTGCTTCCCTATACATTATCCATTTTTTCTCTTTAGCGCCCAACACCAGTGTCCTGATAGTGTCTTGTAGTTCCGGTGTGGGGTCTCGTGCCAGCGGTTGATGGTTGGTGCGTACTCCTAGAAGTCACAAGACTTCCATTTTATAATCTTGCGTGTTACGGACTTCAACCTCACCGCCCTTGTTGGCTTGTTTAACCGTTATCAACTTATTTTCTTGTAAGGTTTTCACTTCCGCCCAGTCAGTTCTACTCATATTGTGGAGATGAGAATGATTTTGTGATTGTTCCAAGGTCTCTATATCCTGGAGAACCCGTTGTTCAAAAACAGTCACCTCTGTGCCCACTGAGGAGCTAGTTGGCAAAAACCTGAGGAGCACTGTAGATTAGTGGTAAAAAGTGACTGAGGTTCTCTTTCCTTATCCATAAAGAACTTGTGGATTTTAATTTTTCTCATCAACTCATGGATCTCAATTTGACACATGAAGGTATCATGTTGCGTAGTGGGGACAAACCCCAACCCTTTGTTCAAAACTCTTGATTCTTCTGAGGCTAGATAATAGTCAGAAAGGTTAACAACTATATCCATGGTTACAGGTAGGGCGGTGTTCTCTACCTGCTGTGCATTTTTAGGAGGCTCAATTAGAGTGGTGTTCCGCCCCAGCTGTTATTTGAGGTGAGTACGCCTGCCATGTGGGTTGCTGGTTGGCCCTGACTCTGCCTTTTCCCCTTTGAGCCCCCCCTCCCTTGTTGCCCTTTTGATTCTAATCTAAAAAAAGACCTCAGAAGGGCACCTAGGTCTTCGTTGGCTCTACTCTGTGGTGTAAATCTAACCCTGCTTTGGTTTGATGTAGATGGTTGCTGTCCACTTACTACTCCTCCTATTGGTACTGTGGAAAGTCAAATTATATGGAGTCTTCCTTGCCTATCTATGCCCACCCCTCCGAAAATTCTGGAAGTGTGCATGTTCAGTGTTGATCTGATAATGTTTGTCCTCAACGTATGGAAAAGCGCACTTGTGTGAGAAGCGGTCTAAATGGCGTTTAATACCCTTAATCTTCTGGTTCACTATATACGTTTTATAGTCTAAGAGGTCACTTTGAATACAGGACAGTTGTTCTTTGGCATCAGTAATTGTACTGTCCCTATTAATGGTTTCCTCCAATTCGAGGATTACCTTCAACAGTTCTTCGCGTAACTTTTTCGCAGTATTTATAATTCAAATAAGCCAATCGTGAGTGTGCCTATTTGCTAAATAGCTCCAGTCCACTCAAAATTGCTTATCTTCCAGAAAGATTTTAGGTTTGATTCTCACAATTAGACTTGGTGGGGCTGACCCAGCGCGTAAGTATTCAGTCATTATTACCCTATGAAGGGCTATGCGAATCTGGAGTTTCTTTGTATTTGTTAACTTATGCCTCTTCTCCCTAGCTGTTGTGCTGCTAGTTGGTGGGGCATCAGGCAGTAGTGAGGGACCCCATAAAAGTAGTGTAATCTGTTCATTAATCTGGGTCACTGAAGATTTTAGATACCCCAAAGAGAGTAGCCAACAAAATTACTAATCTCTGTCTGAAACCTTGTTTTATGAAAATAACAATAACCATTTTAGAGGATTATTCACCTAGGTGATCAGGCGTTTGCGATAGAGTTTCCAGTACCTTCATGTAGGGTAGAATTTACACCTCTTTCCCCCTTATACCAAGCCCACACTAACATTGAAGTATTGAAAATGATTACATATTTGAATAACAATCAATAGTGGTCAAAATAAAATGTAGGGTATAATTAGGCTTTCCTGTTTTCAGTTTCTATTTTTGGTAAATTCTGGTGGTGTTTTTTCAGTGTTTTCCAATGATTTCAATACCTTAAAAAAACAGTGGTTATCAGTGGTTTCACATTTTCGGGCCATTAAAAAAAACAACGGAGACAGTGTTTTTTTTGGTTTTTATGAAATGTTTTGCTTTTATTATTGCTGGCTTTCTGCACTGATAGTGCATGGTATACAGTGTAAGTATAATATATATGAGGTCCAAATAGATTTTTGCAAATTAAACTTATTGTAGTACACCATACAAATTTTACGTAGGAATGACCATGAGACAGGTTAAGCTCAGAATAACGGAGCACAAAAGCAACATACGGTGCTCCAAGACTCACACCAGATTGTATGAACACTACCTTTTACACAATCATTCCGCAGACAGCATTCAATGGTTAGTGCTTGAGTCCCAACCAGCTATGACAAAACAGGCACTGTTCAGACTTGAACAAAGGTGGATACATCGCCTTCAGCTTGATGTAGTTGGGCTAAATGATGCCATTCCCTGGGCCACCGTCTCCAGATAACATTCCCTAGCCAGCCTATTTACCTGGTCATCACTATACACATGCTAGCTAGGCATAGGTCTTCCCACTACCAAGGTTTATGAGCATGACATAGGGACTCACAATTTATTCCCCTGGGCTGCCGTCTCCCAATAAGATTCACGCCCCAGCTTAGAAACCTAAGTACCCCTTGGTTTCCTTGGATTATGTCTTTCCACCTCAGAGGACCCATGGCATGTTCATTTTTTGACCCTTCACGAATGAGGCATTCTCGACCTCATGGCCCATGAGTACCTACCTGACCCTTGTCTTCCTTTGGATGAGCTTTGCAATCCGACCACTGTAGGACTTCCTACATTCTTTCCAGGGCCTCATATTGGCACTAGCCCTTATCTCCAACTTCTGTATGGTACTTGATTGAAACCCCCAAACCCCCCCCCCCGCCTCACTCCCCAACACCACTGCCTTACCGCAACTCTCCAGACATAAGCCGCCCGAGCACCACCCTGTCATGAGGCGTTCTCCAGATTTATACCGAAACGAGTCTCGGTTACTGGGAGCCACCCGGAGCATCACCAACCCCTTGAGACTGTGAACCGTGGCATTTCCGACCTTTCCAACATGGCCGCGATGCCTTGCCATCGCGTCCAAAATACAGGTCTAGTCAGCACATTGTTACCACGCATGCGCATGATGCGTGACAGGCGCGACGCTACCGATGGCGCATTGTCTGATCACCAAGCAACCTACTTAATGGTGTACCCCTCCGTGATCCTCACCAGCTGCTCCGCACCCTGACCAGGTGCCGCGAGCGTGAGGGGTAGGTGTCCCGCCTTGCCAGCGCTTGGATTGAGGTAAGCTTTGTTTCTATTCCCTGACTCCCTGAGGCTCTTCCCAATGCATGCAGCCCAGCCCTCATGGCTTTAAAGGTTATTGCTCCTACCCCCGCCTTGGACCTATGTCCATCTGTGAGAGTTACCTGCTGCCAGTTACCTGCTGCCGGTTACACACAACCTTGCAGCCCCATGGTCCGGACCATGACCGAGATTGCTCCGAACCCCACAACTAACCGACACTTATTACGGCCATTAGAAGGGCGAACCTGGGGAGAGCCCCCCTGCCCCCGACCTTACTAACTCAACGCTGCCCACACCTTTGAGGCATCCAACAGCGCAGTGACCCTGAGCACAATTACGCCGGTTCTAAGAATGCCTTAGGCCTGCCAACATGATTTGGCGGTGTGCTCTAGTATTTCAATACTGGGCTCCGTCCTGGGGCCCCTTTGATCTCTTTAGTAATAATGTGGATAGATTGGTTGTGCTCCGCCCCCCCCCTCCTCCCACTCTATGAGGAGCCACAGGAGCCCCTGTTTTACCCTGCAGGCCACATGTTACACTGCCTCCACCACCATGCATCAGCACTACAACAATACACCATCCCCCTCCTTGAGGTGGCATACACTTATCAATCCCTCCCTTCCATACCCTACAGGTTTACCCACCAGACAGTGCTGGCCTCACGGGAGTATGCTGCGAGGCCTGTGTTACTTTCCCTTAGGGTAAGAATCTCCCTGTTGTTCTCCTAGGAATGGGTGTCGCTTTGAAAGATTTGGCTGCACACTTCTGATTAGTATTTTATCTGTACTTCGCTTTCTCTAAATAGAGATAATAATCGCGCCATCATTAGACCGATTATGCAGGGAAATTGCACCCAGTGTCCGGTATGATCAGTTTCCCTCCACGTCCCCCTTCACCCCTCACAGTGTGGAGAGCATTCACTCAAGTCACTCGACGTCTTCCGACTATACAGTCACTTAATTAAGCTATGACTTGACTCGCTTTCTTTTAACCCCTTTTTTTCCCCTACCTCTAGGTCACCTAATTAGAGTAGGACCTCGTGGCCCTCTTTGCACCCGACCCTGAGAGGTTGTATTTGCTTTTTACTTTGTGCATGAGCATTTAATCGTTTCTTTTCCTGTGTAGTACCTTGCTTTAGGTCCTGACGAATCGCCGGTTGGCGAGAAACATGTTGACCACACCAGGGGGTTGAGTTAGATGTCTGAAAACGCCCACAGCCACTAGCTCCCCTCCCACCCCTTTTAATTAGGGAATCAGCCACGTCAATAAAACTTATTGTGGACTGATCACCCTTTTTAACATTCACTCACTTTGCACTGACTACACTCTTTTCCATCCTCACTCACACCCACCATCGGCAAGGAACAAAAGAACTCCGCCAAAAGAGTGCCCTCGGGCACTCCGTCAGACATTGCAGTGCCGGTTTGACGAGGGGCGGTGAGCCGATGATGATACTGGACATCCTTCAGTCAGGGTGTGTTTCACACCTAACACTCTGGGTGTGTGAGGCTCTCTAGTTCCGACAAGGGAACCTCCCTAGTTCCTTGACTCTTTGCATTCACTCTTTTCTCCACACTGTATCACGATCCCCGGAGAACTTTGTACTCCTCTGTGTGCTCTTAGACTAGGACATGTACACTGGACCCCATTAAATATCGTCCTCCCTTTGTTCCCCTCGTTGTTAAAAATCTTTGTGTGGGCCTGTCCCACGGAACTATTCAGGTTACCTCAAGCTACAAATTGCTGTGAGGCCCAACGGGTACCTCGAATTACCACTTGCATTCAAGCGGACACCCCCTCCCGTCTACCCTACCCACCACTTCCCTCATCTCCATTCCCCGTGTTGACTGCCCCATCATGGAGGACGTCCCGGGCATCAGTTTCGATGAGGAAGCTATAGCCGAAGCTTTGAGATCAGCACCCTCGCTCCTGGAAGCATCAGAAGCAGCCGCCACAGGCTCTTCTAATGATGATTGGACAACACTCACTACTCTGAAAAAGGAATGGCTTAGAATCACCATACACGGACTAATGATGACAGAGTACCTGAGGGTTAATATCGCCCCCCAGGGACTCATAGTTAACATCTTCCCCAGAATTTTCCTTGAGGACAGTAAGTTTAAGGGGGACTGGTGCCAGGTCTCCTGGAAATGTACGAAAGATCTTTTATTCTTAATTGTCAAGACAGCCAAAAGACTTGCTGATGCCCTGCTGGATAAGATCACAGCAATAGAGACCACTATGAAGGCAGCTGTCAATAAAAACTCCAAGACGGCCTTCACTTCTAAACTCGCAGAAATAAACCAGGAGATTGCTGATAATCAAGAGTATCTCCTCAAACAGAAACTTGCCAAACTTGAAAAAGACGTGGCAAGGTTTGATAAGGAGAAAGTCTATCTCTACCTCAAGGAAGGCTATACCAATAAGAAAACTGGGTACTCTTCCGACGAGAATTCTGGCATTGACAGTCACAGAGGGTCATCCAGCAGTGACTCCGGTGGAAGTACTACATCCAACAACAACCGCCACCAACGTCGCTCAAACAGGATCCGAGGTTACCATCAAGGACCCCTTTTCCAAGGTGCACCCCAAATGCTGCACCCTTGGCAATACCCTTTCTACCCGCAGGGACCCCCACAATTCTATCCCCAGAACCCCCCTTTTCACGACAGAGGTTGGGGCAGAGGAAAAGGGCGCAAGCGGGGCGGCGTAAGAGGGGTGCACTGGCAAGACCAACCATCGACATCTGTGCCGATGGAAACCAGGAGTGCAACGAGGGGGAGGAGAGCCTAGTAGTCATTCTCTCTAGGCGAGTACTCACCCCTACTGAAATGGCTGTCCTTGAGAAAGGCTTAGGCTTTGTCCCTACCCCAACCCCGGACAACTTCACAGAAATGTGCGAGATAAAACAGCTGTTTCGCAAAGTACGCCTCAGGGCCTACTTCCAAGACCAACCAGCAACCGAAAAGATTGATACAGGGCTACGCAATCCCTCTACCTTCACCCCAACGGATGGGATGGTCCCTCCAGAGGTGCTGACTTTTGAGAGGGCTGTATTAAAATCCTTGCAGAATAAACCCCATACCAACAGTTTTAATAACCTGAGCAGAGCTGAAAGACAGGCAGTCTTGTCTCTGGGTAATGACACCTCCATCGTCATTAAACAAGCCGACAAAGGGGGAGCTACTGTCATACAAGACGCCATTGACTACGATACAGAGTGTAAGCGCCAATTAGCCAACACTACCCACTATAGACCACTCCCGGCAGATCCTACCAACAGGCTAAGCACAGACATTTCCAGCCTTATCATTGAAGGCGAGACCAATGGCTGGATCACGAAACATGAGGCAGAATTTCTCCTGACAACGGACCCAGTGGTCCCGTATTTCTATACCTTGCCTAAGATCCATAAAGGTACCAGTCCAGTTCCAGGAAGACCCATTGTCTCGGGAATTGGCTCATTATTGGAGCCACTGTCCAAGTTCTGTGACGTATTCCTCCAGCCCATAGTAAAGAAAACACCCTCCTTCCTGCAGGACACAAGGGATGTCCTACGCCTCATAGATTCCATCGAAGGCAGAGAAGGAGTGGATCTCCTCCTTACGATTGATTTGGAAGCTTTATATACTAACATTCCCCAAGCAGCCACACTAGAAGCCGTAGAATCTGCCCTGATGCAGGAGGAATGGTCTCCACCTACCCCTATACCATTCATCATGGCCTGTGCGAGTATTGCCTTAACGGAAAACTTCTTCCAATATGGACCACAGATGTACCATCAAATCAGGGGTACTTCAATGGGTTCTACTTTTGCTACTAGCATAGCCTGTATCTACATGGCAGCCTTTGAGAACCAGTTTATCTACCCAGAATCCAACCCCTTCAGTCAACATCTGACTCTATGGCGTCGTTATATTGACGACATTTTGATACTATGGAAGGGTGACCGTGACAGTTGCACCCAATTTTGCACTTGGATCAACCAACAGAACCCGTATCTGAAATTTACAGGTTCTATGTCCGAGACAGCCCTGCCCTTCCTTGACCTCACGATACGGCTGGGCCCAGCCGGTTTGAGTACTACCCTGTTCCGCAAGGACACGGACAGAAACAGCCTGCTCTTGTTCAGTAGTCACCACCCGAGAGCATTACGCGAAAACCTCCCCTTTGGCCAATTTCTGAGGGTACGCAGAAACTGCTCCTCAAGGGTAGACTATAGGCAAGAAGCCAATACCCTCCAACATAAACTTCAAGAGAGAGGATACCCTACCAAACTGATACGTGACTCCAGCAAGAGAGCCCTTAACAATCATAGGGAGGCCCTCCTTGAAGTACAACAAAAGGAACGCGATGACTTAATTACGTGCGTCACAAGCTTTACTAGCAACTCCAACTTCATTAAAAAAACTGTGAATAAGCACTGGGGTATCCTCAACTCAGGAGGCACTGAGTTACCAAAACCTAGGTTTGCTTTTAAACGCACGGCCAACCTTAAAGACTCCCTGATACATGCACGACCTAAGAGACAACCGGGGGTGGACAACGGACAGTGTGGTACCTCCCCCCTGTTGTTGGACACTACCCGTGTGGTGGATGTGCTGTGTGTCCTCAGTCTAGACAATGTAAAGAAATCAAGCTCACCGATTCCTTCACGTGGAAACTCAACAGGCACACAAACTGCCACAGTACTAAATGTATCTACCTCTTAATCTGTCCCTGTGGCAAATTTTACGTAGGAATGACCATGAGACAGGTTAAGCTCAGAATAACGGAGCACAAAAGCAACATACGGTGCTCCAAGACTCTCACCAGATTGTATAAACACTACCTTTTACACAATCACTCCGCAGACAGCATTCAATGGTTAGTGCTTGAGTCCCAACCAGCTATGACCAAACAGGCACTGTTCAGACTTGAACAAAGGTGGATACATCGCCTTCAGCTTGATGTAGTTGGGCTAAATGATGCCATTCCCTGGGCCACCGTCTCCAGATAACATTCCCTAGTGTGGTAAATTTTAATTACCTATACGGAATTTATGCGGTAAAATTCAATAAGAATAACTCAGTCAAAATGAAAAGGCAGAATCCGTGGTATCTGAGGTTTAAAAGGGGTTTTATTCCTTAAAAAGGAATTGGTTCGAACCAGGTAGCATGACTCATCGCCACGAGGGTTCAGAGTGGGAATTGCAATGGACATGTACAATGATTTATTAACATGAAATCATATATATAGTCATTTCATACAGTAACATTGAATGCAGAAGGCGTAACAGCTGAGAGAAACGAGATAAGAACAGAATTACGTAACAGAAGGCGTGCACTAGGGCGTACACGGAGGTGTGTGCTAGAAACGTCACATAAAGGTGTCATAAGTGGGTGGATCCCTGGAAGGATCCTGCAGAGTCAGCAAGAACATGTGGCAGGGATGCGCACGCGCAGCAGCATGACGTGTGATTGACGTGGAACTGGAGGGTGAAGGGGACTTGACATTTAGCCCTACATGTGGAGACAGAAGTCTGGAGTGTCAGAACAACCTAATCCCAAATCATATCTAATATCTTGTGTTTGAGGAACTGTATTATCTAAAAGGAAAGGTCTCTCGGGCAGAGGCTATTCTATACTGACTGCTAATGCGTGCATATGCGACTACGTGTCTACATGAGACGTGAGGGGCCATGGGCCTACCATGGTAACGGAAACTATGAATTACTTGCATGGAGACAGTGAGGCCGGGCCCTTTGCTCTGCAGCTGGGAAGGATGTTTACCTAAACTACTAGACAGGAATGTATTTTTCGAGGAGCGGAGCAGATAACTTGAAGGCTGAATACGGTCTTGGCAGGCCGGCAGGCTGAGCCAGGCCCCGCTAGCCGCGCAGGGAGTGAGTGAAAGGTCATGGATACAGATGCAGGTCCAGGCTACAGCTTCCAGAGGCAGAGGGCTGGAGAAAGCTTGAATGGCAGAAAACAAGGCCCAACTCGCCAGGGCCAGAAAAACGTGAAAGTGCACCATGCAAAGACGTTGGCAAGGCACACTTAGGAACTGAATATCGGACCCATTCATGGCGGATCTGAAAGAGGACATGTTAACGTTGGACGCAAATGTATTTGCGTCATCATAGCTGGTTGTGGAGGGAACTTACATGTACTAGAAGCATGTACATGGAGCCGTTGGGGTCTACGATAGGGGACACAATTGACCAAAAAAATTCATATTACCTCATTCCCTCCTTGTCCCCTACGGACCCTTCATGATATATCAATCCTCATTAATCTATCAATCTGTTCATGTAACATCATTTGCTCTTCTTTCTTCTTACGGCCTTTTGAATGAGGACTTGAATGAGGAATACATGATGTGGCGCACAAGCCGCAAATCGCTGGCCCATATTGCAGACATAGGCAACAACTGAATACTATGTGAAGGCCAATACCTAGGAAGGATAGGACTTTCCATCCCCAGGCTGACAACGTGGTCCAGAACCAACCGGACCAAGTCCAGGTGCCTGGATTCTGGTGTATCAGACTTGCAATCTTATGAAGGCGTGTTATGGCTCTATATACTGATGGCGCGTTTTCTGGAATGAAAACACAGCAGCTTGACCCGATGACCTTACAGGCTCCGCCCCTATCGGCCAGGATGACGTCAAGGACGAGACGATTTTGAAGAACAACAATCCGCATCGCAGACTGCTCCTCTGTTAAGTTACCTAGAGCGGAAGTAGTTTCATTCACTACTGCTTCAAGGGTTCTAGTTAATTTTCGTATCAATTTACTATTAAAGACAGCACCTAAGTAGGGGAAAAAACCTTTATTGAAGTCTGTATATTGTTCCCATGCCGTTTCAGTATAGTCGACAATCGGGAGATCTCTCTGGGGCCTATTGTGTACTAGATGGGTGTTTCTATGATAATCAGGAGGGGCTAGAAAAACAGGTGGCAGAAGGAATGCAATGTAACAGGTGCCATCCCAATCTAAAGGTAGGCGTATATAGGCGGTATGGCCACAAATGAAGTAGGAATGACGTGAAGCTTTGAAGGTAGACTTGCACTTATCACTGAATCCGATCACAGTAGTACATCTACTATGACCCAGGTGTACTGAACCATTCTTTCTGACACATAATTCACCCTTGACTGGAAGTACGGACATGGCGGGCAAGACTGGTTCTGTTTCGGATTCAACACTGAGAATCATGAGGTTAAGTGTAAAGTTACCTAATCCATATACTTCATTTTCTAGATCAGTTCCTGTCCTTTTGGGGAGACCCTCATTGTCAGGGAAACAGACTTTATGCAAAACGATGTTCAGGTTTCCCCATACCCAGTTACCCTGGTAAACTACGGAGTCTGAATCCAAGGAATTAATCAAACTAAACCATGCACCACAGGACCCATTATGTGTGAACGGGTACGGAAAAAGAGGCAGAACTCCTTTGTATTTCTGATAGGGAGGGAGTCGGCCACATATCCAACAATTAGTAGCATTGCTGGTCTGATGGGAATGATGTAACATACTAATGAATGTATTGTTGCGCAGCGCAAGTCTGTAAGATAGTTCATGCGGGGGCAATTCACTAAAAGAATGCTCGGCAGTGACGTTGAAGGGAAAATGTGCACGCTTGAAAATAGGGTAGTACATATGTAAAGGTACACTTGCAGCAATAATCAGAAGACTTAGAAAAAACATAATCAATAAAGTCACAATGCAGTGGCTGCGAAGAGATTTGCAATATTCACGTTTCTTGAGCTGTTTCTGTCTATCTCTCTCTCTGTTGGGGTCTAGGGGATACATGTCAGAAAACACGTCTAACCGATTCACCTAGGGGAGGACTTAAACAATTAAACTGTCTGACTTGCTAGACCTCAATTTTTCTTTATACTCCTGCTGTGGAGTTTTCTCTATCAGGGGAAGTTTAGAGTCACTAGAATCTGGACAGTCCTTAGAGGGGGAGGGTGAGTCAGTCTCTGGCAATGCATGACATTTTTTCACATGACTCGAGTGGAGCCACCCTTTGCGGCCCTCGACCTTGATTGCAGTCCTCGTCGTGAGAAGTACCAACTTCGGCGCCTGCCACCGGGGCTCCAGCGGACTTTTTCTGTTGAAATTTCTCACAAGCACAATATCTCCTGGAACAACGTCATGCGGTTTTACCTCGGTGTTGTCGGGAAAGGCTGCAGCGACCTGTGAACGACATGGTTGTAGTGCAGACATCAAGGAGGCAAGGTAATCTGTCAACATATTACAATCGACATCAGTAATTTTTCTAGGCAAAGGCGTCCCCCACATATTCGGTGGTCTACCAAAGACCACCTCATACGGGGATAGCCCTGTTCTGGAGTGGGCGACCATTCTCATGTAAAAAAGGGCGACCGGCAAAGCTACGATCCAGTCGACACCCTTCTCCCTACAGATCTTTGCAAGGCGGGTTTTCAGAGTCTGATTGTGTCTCTCTACGAGACCTGCTGCTTCAGGATGTCGGACACAGTGGAACTTCCATTGGTAGCCTAGCAGGAGTGATACCTGCTTCATAAGCTCGGACGAGAATGGCTGACCGTTGTCTGAGTATACGACACGGGGCAAACCATATCGAGGGAAGAATTCACGGACCAGCTGCTTGGCAGTGGTCGGAGCAGTGTAATCTGGGACTGGATATGCTTCTGTCCAACGGGAAAGTGCACAAACAACTACGAGGACATATTTGAAACCTCGACAACGTTCCATCTGAATATAATCCATCTGGAGGACTTCAAAAGGGTGATCGGGAGGATGAAAACCACCTTGTTCTACGGGAACGCCTTTACCTGGGTTGAACTGACAACAAATCATGCAAGTACGCACTTTCTGTTTGACTGCTGCTCGTAAGTGTTTATTGAACCAGAGATGTTGAATACTGTCTAACATGGCTTTTTCTCCTAAATGTGCTGGACTGTGTACGGTATTAATGATAACTTGAACCATAGAGTCGGGGAGAAACCATGTGGATTTTCCCTTCGTCATCCATCCCTGTTCTGTCCGGATCCCTCCTAGTTCAGTCCATTTCTTGATTTCATCTGGCGTAGCATGTGTCTGTATGTCAATTACGTCTAGGGCGGGATCCTTAACTGTCATGCAATGTGTCGGTGTCGCGACTATTGTCTTTGTCAGGTCAATGGCGTGAATCTGATTCTGAGCTGTATGTTTTGCGGTTCGGTCTGCCAGGTCATTACCCTGGGAAATAGTATCTGTAACTTTTGTATGTGCCTTACACTTCATGATAGATATTGCTGTACGTAGATGTATTGCATCTAATAGAGTTTGAATGAGAGGACCGTGTTGAATTTTGGCACCGTGAGAAGTCAAAAAACCTCTCTCTCGCCAGAGGACACCGAAGTCGTGAACAACTCCGAATGCATAACGGGAATCTGTGTATATGTTAACTCTCTTGTTCTTGGCTTGAATACAGGCTTGTGTCAGAGCGATGAGCTCTGCTGCTTGAGCTGACAGGGTATCAATACAACTTGTTTTTATGACTTCAGTTTCTGTTGTGACTGCGTAGGCGGCCACTAATTCTCCTGTACTTGTTCTCATGCATGAACCATCCACGTAAAGTGTCAGGTCTGGATCTGGTAATGGAGTGTCTGTCAAGTCTTGTCTGGGTTTCGTCGTGATAGTAATGACTTCAATGCAATCATGTGCCAATGGGTCTGTTTCAGTTAATGGCAAAAGTGTAGCGGGATTCAATGTATTACAGCGTCTGATTTCTATGTGTGGCTGAAATAATGTCAATTCATAACCTGTCAATCTTGCTATAGTCAAGTGTTGAGTCTGTGTTCGATTTAAAAGAACTTTCACGGAGTGTGGAACTTGTACTGTCAATGGGTGTCCTAACACTATTGAATCACTTTGTCTGATTGCTAGAGCTGTTGCTGCAACTGATTTCAAGCACGCAGGCAGAGCCTGGGCTACTGGATCCAATGTACTAGAAAAGTAAGCACACGGTTTGTGTGAACCTGCTTGATCCTGCGTGAGTACCGACAATGCAGTACCTTCACGTTCTGTGACAAAAAGTGTAAAAGGCTTACTGTAGCATGGTGTCGCTAAAACTGGTGCTTGACATAAGGCTTTCTTTAAGTCATCAAAAGCTTGTGTATGTTCCTGAGTCCAAGGGAGGACAGTCGAAGACGCTGTCTCCTGAGTTGTTAACTGAATGAGTGGCTTTGCTAGAAATGCATACTGAGGGATCCATTGTCTGCAGTAAGAAGTGAGGCCTATAAAAGCCCGCACCTCCTTTTGTGTCCTGGGTGGTAACATACCTGCAATTAACTGGATGCGATCGGGCGTTAGCTGTCTCCCCCATTTGGACAGCAAGTGGCCTAAGTAAACAACTTGCTGAACACAGAATTGCAGCTTCGAAGGGGATACCTTGTGCCCCTTGTCAGCCAGGAAGTGTAAAACCGTCAGTGACGCTAGTTCACATTCAGGTTCGCTTCGGGCGGTGATCAGTAGATCGTCGACATACTGGAGTAAGGCAGTATTTTCAGGCATGTGAATACTGTCGAGTTGTCTTTTCAGTGCTTGGCTATAGATGCTGGGGCTTTCTGTAAATCCTTGAGGTGCGCGTGCAAATTTGAAGCTTCGTCCATTTAAACAGAATCCGAAAAGGTATTGGCTTTCCGGATCAATAGGGACACTAAAGAAGGCGTTCTTAAGATCAATAACAGTAAAGAACGTTGCTTCAGAATCAATAGCTGTCAATAGAGATGAGATATCTGGGACCACAGGGTACTGCGGTACAATGCATTTATTCAATTCGCGCAAATCAATAACCAATCGGTAAACTGGTGGTGCATTGGGATCTGTACGTTTAAGAATTGGAATGATAGGTGAATTACATAAATTCGAGTTGGTTTCTACAACCACTCCTTGTGCAATGAGTTCTTCAATGATTTTCAGTAAAGCCACTACAGCATCGGGGGGTAATTTGTATTGTCGAATTCGTGGTAAAACAACACCTGGCTTGAGTGTGACTCGATACGGTGTAATGTGCATACAACCTACATCAGTGGGGCCTTGCGCCCATAAGTGTGCAGGTACATTCTGTAATCGGGGATCAATATCTCTCAACACATAGTGACCTTTAAAGTCACGTAGAAACAACCGTACTCCTTCCAGAGAACAGCAAAGAACAGCTCCTAGAGCTTTCAGAGTCTTGATACCTAACAAGTTTTCTGGACATGACTTTGTGAGCAGTAAATCTGTAGTACGTGTTAAGGGACCAACTGCAAGGGGAAGTGGTTGCGATACTTCATTAATAATAGGCTTGCCTGAAAAACCAAGGGAAACATTCTGTGAGCCTGAGAGGGGTGCCCCTGGGACCTCGTCATGACTTATCGTTGTTCGGCTTGCCCCTGTATCAATTAAAAACTTTCTGTCTTTCCCTAATACTTGACTGTGTACATAAGGACCCTCTTGATCTACAGGAACCTCAATAAGAGGCAAGCCAACTTCCCTCCCTAGGCTGTTTCATGTGTATCGCTGATAATCGGGATAATCAGTCTGGGCATACTGGTACATCTGCTGTGATGCATGTTGAGTTGCAGCAATCGGTTGGGGTTGGGGCACCGCTACTGTCTGTACTGGCTGTTGTGAGGCTTGCATAGGCTGGATATTCTGTGGTACTTGTTGTTGGACCTGGTCCTGTCTAGGAGGACGCGGTCTCTCTTTAGTTTTTCCAGTAAGTATATTATGTTTCAAAACTGCACAATCGTTTATATAGTGACCTGGCTGTTTACAATAGTTGCATGTCCCCTTAACAGGAGCTGTTGAATTATTTGACTGCGCCTGGCTCTTTTTCTGACCGTCAGCTGAAACCGACTGAGCAACTAACATTTTCATTTTCGTGTCTTTCATGCGTCTCTGTTCGTGTTCGTGTTCCTCTCTAATTCTATTCTGGTGGTACTGTAACATTTGTAACATTTGAGAAGGCGTATTTGCTTGCCATGTACTCTCGACTTTCTGTACACGATTCTTAACTTGGGGCAGGGAATTTTCGACTAACTTTGTTACGAAAAGATGTGGATATGACTTGCTACTTGCTTTCAGGCCACTATTAATACCAAAACATTTCTCAAATCGGGAATAAAAATCGCTAGTGTCTTCATCGGGTTTCTGTCTACAGGCTGAGATTGCATCCCAGTCCTCCTTTTTAGTTGCTAATAAACGTGGCAATACTTGCACTAACAATCCTGGTAATGCTTTAGATTTGTCCCCAAGCCCTGTTCCTGGGGTACGAGTCTTTTCTTCGTCTTCTAATGCAGCCCAATCAATCTTTTGGTCTCCTACCTCCCAATCTTTTTCTTTGAGTTTCTCGTAAATACCGGCAGGCATTAACACTTTTAATATTTTCATAATGTCGGGGTATGTATAATCCCCCATGAGTAAAATGTCTTTAATTTCACGGTGGAAACCTGCTGGGTCTTTATCGTGACTGGGCACTAATTTCTTCATCTCTAACAGTTCCATTTTCGTTATGGGCGTGTACACAAACACGCGTCTAAGGGTATTATCAGCATTCTGGACTGGATGCACTTCTCGCAAGGGGTTCTGTCTGTCTATGTAATACATTTTTCTTTCTATAGGTGGAGCTGGAACAAACCGTGTATTCAGAAAAGTATTATACCTGTGTCGATGTTCTAGAATTACTTTAATCAAGTCAGTACCTAGACCTCTCCATTGTGGCGAGAGTAGTTCCATTAAAATATCAGGTAAGGGACCTGGATCAGAATGTTGGCCTTTGAATAATGTAATGAGATGCTGAACCATATATATACCAGCTAATTTCTGTTCATCAGGGGAAAGGTTTAAAAAGGTCTGCACTAAACCATCATCACTATATTTATCAGGATCGTCAGTCCATTGTACGGCTGACCTGGCCAGTTCTTGTTCATCCATGGAATTGAGTACATGGTACCCCATGCGTTCTTGAAGTATTCTATCGGTAGCCTGGAATAGATGTTCGGGGGTCTTTGGATTTGACATGGCAGCTTGAGAGATTCTTTTACTTTCCGGACGTACCGGACGCATTGAATTATTATAGGGTCTTCCCTTACCTACATATGCTATCATTTCTCTAACGGGTAATTGTGATTGTCCTGTTGCCGTATCTGGCTGTTCCTCCTCCTCTGAAAATTCATTCTTATCTGAATCTATTTCTGGTGCTGACTGTCTTCTTTCGTGTATCTGTTCTATTGTCTTCCGAATCCTTCGATACATATTTTCTATGCTACTCTGTTTATCATGTTTTCCATCAGCTATATTCTGACCCCATTTATTGAGTGCGTTCATTTCTTCCTGGTCTACACCAGGCCTATCTCGTTCTCTTATTAGGCAGTTTATGAAAAACCGTAATATCTTGCCTTGAGTGTCAACTTTCTGGTAAGCCATGGCCTCGCCAATACTTTCAGGGCCTTCCCCCGTTTGAACAAAATGATATATTCTGTCTAGATGATCAACCAATCCTGGTAGTAACAATAAAAAGTTTGTAACTCGTCGTAATCGTACTGATGCGAGCATCATTCTGTCGTCTTTACCGGGTACTGGATCATATCTACAGTCTGTGAGACGTTCTTTAAATATGTCATAATCGGCTGATTTAGGTGTACGTTGTTGCGCCAAATCCCTAAAGGATTTAATGGGTGAATGATCGGAAGAATAGGTGCAGGAAGGGTTGGGGGAACAGGTGCAGGGGGAGGAACGGGAGAAGGAGTTCGTTGCGGAGGTGGGAGTAGATGATGGGGTGGAGTACCATCAGCGGGTAGTGGTTGAGCATGTGGGTTTGTATATGCAGGAGCTACGTCGTCTAGATAGGAAGAAAGGAATATGTCTTTTGTGGTCTTGTGATGTACTTTAGTCGGGAGCAAGGGAGGGGGCAGATCCTTCGGTATTTCCGGAGTGGCCTTAGGTAAACCCTCGGCCAGCAAAGGATACATACCATTCATAAGAGTGTTTCGTTGTCGGTCTACTTGTTCTGCTTTCACTCGTATCCCCTCCTCAACTAATACGTTTTCTTGGGCTTTGTCTGAATCCTCTTTATGTTTCTCTGCTTTCCTGAGTGCTTTCTCTGTGTGTCTGTGCGATTCTTTACGCCATAGTTCAATGGCGTCTTTCTGTGACTGTCTGGCTTTCTTCTTCCATAATGCTTCCTCTACTCTCATGATGCACTCGGCATCCCATGTCCCTGTGGCGGGCCATCTTTGATTCTCTGCTAAATCTTTAGTATAGTCTACCCACAAATCGAGATATAATACAGCATCTAGGCCGTGTTTGTGGTACATAAAGTGCCCTGGAGTGTCCCTAGGCGGAACAGGCACTGCTTCTTCTAGAATCCCTTTTCTAGTTCCTATCTGTCTTAGTTTAGAGAACAGCGGCATGTTTCAGTCGTGCTACTCTGGGCTTGATACTTACTCGAACTTGGACACAACTAATACAGTAAACACAATAATGCAGATCGAACAATCACTCATACCACGACATTAAAACATACTAAAACATTTCAGAGCGAACAATAATGATTAGAATAAAACTAGTTAATTTCATACTGGATATACTGCTAAACAGTACAGATACACCGCTAAACAGTGCAGACCGGGTCTGCGTACCCAAACCCGTCTTGACCGGCACAAATTAATGCGCTCGTCTAGATACGTCCCCAGCAACGGTACTCACCGGGAAGCACGGAACAGAAGGCCTCGGAAACTCGACACTGGACTGGACTCGACTGGACTCGACTCGTGACGTAAGTACTTCGGAACTTCGGAACTGGTGGGCCTCCGGATACCTCGGACTTTGCTCTCTCAGCTAGGCTCTGGTCGGGATCCTCCGCACTCCTCACCCCCTCGTCTGGGTGTCGATCGCAGCCTCAGTCACCTCCGTTGGCCTGAGGAAGATACAGGAAATCCTGCGGGTACGCGTAGTTGTCCGTCAGCGCTGTGGCAGGGGACCGGGCCTGCAACGCACCGCCGGCGCGTGGGGTGGGGGAGGGGCCCCTGTTCGGGCGCCAATTATGTGGTAAATTTTAATTACCTATACAGAATTTATGCGGTAAAATTCAATAAGAATAACTCAGTCAAAATGAAAAGGCAGAATCCGTGGTATCTGAGGTTTAAAAGGGGTTTTATTCCTTAAAAAGGAATTGGTTCGAACCAGGTAGCATGACTCATCGCCACGAGGGTTCAGAGTGGGAATTGCAATGGACATGTACAATGATTTATTAACAGGAAATCATATATATAGTCATTTCATACAGTAACATTGAATGCAGAAGGCGTAACAGCTGAGAGAAACGAGATAAGAACAGAAATACGTAACAGAAGGCGTGCACTAGGGCGTACACGGAGGTGTGTGCTAGAAACGTCACATAAAGGTGTCATAAGTGGGTGGATCCCTGGAAGGATCCTGCAGAGTCAGCAAGAACATGTGGCAGGGATGCGCACGCGCAGCAGCATGACGTGTGATTGACGTGGAACTGGAGGGTGAAGGGGACTTGACATTTAGCCCTACATGCTCTGCAGCTGGGAAGGATGTTTACCTAAACTACTAGACAGGAATGTATTTTTCGAGGAGCGGAGCAGATAACTTGAAGGCTGAATACGGTCTTGGCAGGCCGGCAGGCTGAGCCAGGCACCGCTAGCCGCGCAGGGAGTGAGTGAAAGGTCATGGTTACAGATGCAGGTCCAGGCTACAGCTTCCAGAGGCAGAGGGCTGGAGAAAGCTTGAATGGCAGAAAACAAGGCCCAACTCGCCAGGGCCAGAAAAACGTGAAAGTGCACCATGTAAAGACGTTGGCAAGGCACACTTAGGAACTGAATATCGGACCCATTCATGGCGGATCTGAAAGAGGACATGTTAACATTGGACGCAAATGTATTTGCGTCATCAAAGCTGGTTGTGGAGGGAACTTACATGTACTAGAAGCATGTGCATGGAGCCGTTGGGGTCTACGATAGGGGACACAATTGACCAAAAAAATTCATATTACCTCATTAGCCAGCCCATTTACCTAGTCATCACTATACACATGCTAGCTAGGCATAGGTCTTCCCACTACCAAGGTTTATGAGCATGACATAGGGACTCACAATTTATTCCCCTGGGCTGCCGTCTCCCAATAAGATTCACGCCCCAGCCTAGAAACCTAAGTACCCCTTGGTTTCCTTGGATTATGTCTTTCCACCTCAGAGGACCCATGGCATGTTCATTTTTTGACCCTTCACGAATGAGGCATTCTCGACCTCATGGCTCATGAGTACCTACCTGACCCTTGTCTTCCTTTGGATGAGCTTTGCAATCCGACCACTGTAGGACTTCCTACATTCTTTCCAGGGCCTCATATTGGCACTAGCCCTTATCTCCAACTTCTGTATGGTACTTGATTGAAACCCCCAAACACCCCCCCCCCGCCTCACTCCCCAACACCACTGCCTTACTGCAACTCTCCAGACATAAGCCGCCCGAGCACCACCCTGTCATGAGGCGTTCTCCAGATTGATACCGAAACGAGTCTCGGTTACTGGGAGCCACCCGGAGCATCACCAACCCCTTGAGACTGTGAACCGTGGCATTTCCGACCTTTCCAACATGGCCGCGATGCCTTGCCATCGCGTCCGGAATACAGGTCTAGTCAGCACATTGTTACCACGCATGCGCATGATGCGTGACAGGCGCGACGCTACCGACGGCGCATTGTCTGATCACCAAGCAACCTACTTAATGGTGTACCCCTCCGTGATCCCTCACCAGCTGCTCCGCACCCTGACCAGGTGCCGCGAGCGTGAGGGGTAGGTGTCCCGCCTTGCCAGCGCTTGGATTGAGGTAAGCTTCGTTTCTATTCCCTGACTCCCCGAGGCTCTTCCCAATGCATGCAGCCCAGCCCTCATGGCTTTAAAGGTTATTGCTCCTACCCCCGCCTTGGACCTATGTCCATCTGTGAGAGTTACCTGCTGCTGGTTACCTGCTGCCGGTTACACACAACCTTGCAGCCCAATGGTCCGGACCATGACCGAGACTGCTCCGAACCCCACAACTAACCGACACTTATTACGGCCATTAGTAGGGCGAACATGGGGAGAGCCCCCCTGCCCCCGACCTTACTAACTCAACGCTGCCCACACCTTTGACTCATCCAACAGCGCAGTGACCCTGAGCACAATTACGCCAGTTCTAAGAATGCCTTAGGCCTGCCAACATGATTTGGCGGTGTGCTCTAGTATTTCAATACTGGGCTCCGTCCTGGGGCCCCTTTGATCTCTTTAGTAATAATGTGGATAGATTGGTTGTGCTCCGCCCCCCCCCTCCCCCTCCTCCCACTCTATGAGGAGCCACAGGAGCCCCTGTTTTACCCTGCAGGCCACATGTTACACTGCCTCCACCACCATGCATCAGCACTACAACAATACACCATCCCCCTCCTTGAGCTGGCATACACTTATCAATCCCTCCCTTCCATACCCTACAGGTTTACCCACCAGACAGTGCTGGCCTCACAGGAGTATGCTGCGAGGCCTGTGTTACTTTCCCTTAGGGTAAGAATCTTCCTGTTGTTCTCCTAGGAATGGGTGTCGCTTTGAAAGATTTGGCTGCACACTTCAGATTAGTATTTTATCTGTACTTCGCTTTCTCTAAATAGAGATAATAATCGCGCCATCATTAGACCGATTATGCAGGGAAATTGCACCCAGTGTCCGGTATGATCAGTTTCCCTCCACGTCCCCCTTCACCCCTCAAATATGGAGAGCATTTACTCAAGTCACTCGACGTCTTCCGACTATACAGTCACTTAATTAAGCTATGACTTGACTCGCTTTCTTTTAACCCCTTTTTTTCCCCTACCTCTAGGTCGCCTAATTAGAGTAGGACCTCGTGGCCCTCTTTGCACCCGACCCTGAGAGGTTGTATTTGCTTTTTACTTTGTGCATGAGCATTTAATCGTTTCTTTTCCTGTGTAGTACCTTGCTTTAGGTCCTGACGAATCGCCGGTTGGCGAGAAACATGTTGACCACACCAGGGGGTTGAGTTAGATGTCTGTACACGCCCACAGCCACTAGCTCCCCTCCCACCCCTTTTAATTAGGGAATCAGCCACGTCAATAAAACTTATTGTGGACTGATCACCCTTTTTAACATTCACTCACTTTGGACTGACTACACCCTTTTCCATCCTCACTCACACTCACCATTGGCAAGGAACAAAAGAACTCCACCAAAAGAGTGCCCTCGGGCACTCCGTCAGACATTGCAGTGCCGGTTTGACGAGGGGCAGTGAGCCGATGATGATACTGGACATCCTTCAGTCAGGGTGTGTTTCACACCTAACACTCTGGGTGTGTGAGGCTCTTTAGTTCCGACAAGGGAACCTCCCTAGTTCCTTGACTCTTTGCATTCACTCTCTTCTCCACACTGTATCACGATCCCCGGGGAACTTTGTACTCCTCTGTGTGCTCTTAGTGTGGTATCGGGTTCCCAAGGCCTACATGCTCCATAGATAACCCACTTACACTGAAAGAACTGTTGGCACGGAAACTGAAAAGTACAAAGAACAAGTTTATTAAGACCCCATGGGGTGGTGGTACATTCCTACAGCACCCTTCGGCAATGCAAGAAGTATCACACCAAACGTTGGTGTGAGTCCCTCTTTTATACAATTTACAAGCAATAAAAAGATAGGCGGCACAAGGTTACAGAGTTTATTTACATATATGGTCATTTTTGGAGCACAGCCAACTCATGGGAGGGGTTACAACTCCACTGGCCAGTTTGGCGGCACATTCCTGAGGGGTGACTGGTCAGTTGGAACTGCGCATGTACAGGCTTGACCGTTGCTAAAAATAGCCTGTTGCTGGGCAAAGTTGAGTGGTCAGTGGCACGGACAACGGACTAAAGGTCATGCTGACCACGAGGCCGCTCATTCTCCAAAATGGCCTCCGTAACACACAAAATGGCGTTTCCGAGTATAGCCAAGGTAAAGGGAAAAACGTGTAGCACAGCTAAGCGCTAACTCGGCCATTGTCAAATTACGACAGACGACCCTTTTAGCGTTTAGCTGAAGCTACCTCATAGTGGACGTAATCAGGATGTTCATCTTCAATATCAATCAACATTATTTGAGCTACTTCTTTATGAAGCATTATTTTGTTTTGAGCAAGAGCTCGTCTTGATGGTATGCAAGCCGATAAACACATGGAACTTAAGGCTGGGCCACATTGTATACATAAACATACAAAGAACAGTATCCCAACAATGATACATAAAATCGTCAGCAGTTTCCAACCCCAAGTGGTAAGCATCGACCAGAACCACCCTGAAAGAGTCCAAGTTCCATTGTCCGGGTGTATTTCAGCAGCTATTTTGTGCAATTTTGAAATGGCATCATAAACAGAGGGCGAATTATCTGGCACGTACACACAACAGCTACTTCCGATGATTCTACATGCCCCCCCACGGTCAGCTAGAACCACATCTAGAACCATACGGTTCTGGAGCGTAACAATCCTAGAAATTTGGAGTTCTTCTGTTATGTTCCCCAATGCAATAGCAGTATCATTGGCTACAGCCTCAACAACACGGGTCAGCCGTCGTATTTTCTGGCTATTCAATGCAGCCCCCACAAAGGAAAACAATCCCAAATTAAAGTCCACATATTGCTGTAAGGCAGTATCAGTCTGATCGATGTCATCCAAGACCACAGCACGTTTAACACGATTTAGTACAAAGTCGTGATAGAGAATATAGTCATTATGGTACATTGGTGGGGCGATGAATACAGGGGGCAACACAAAAGATACATAACATGTGCCTAACCAGCCTAAAGGGAGCTGATGGTAACCTTTATTGCCACAAATGAAGTACGTATTTCGGGATGCCACAAATGATATACCATTCGGACTGTCAAAAGTAAGTGTAGTGTTACATTCACTTTTCCCCACCGGGATTGTTCCTTTATTACGAATGCAGAGGTCTGCCTTAGTAGTGATAACATTGATAACATGTGTACTGGACATATTATTGTTCCTTTGATTGCTGTAGACACGAGGTGCAGAAACATTATCGGGGCGGTACTCTTCCCATTCAAATCGAGTACCCTCAGCTCGTGGATACCCATCTCGGTCATGGTAGCAAACTTTGTTCAAACGGAAGAGCACCCCCCCTTTCGTTGGCCATCGTAAGGTGAAAAGAAGAGTGTACCAGGCATTACAGGAACCATTATGCGAAAATGGGAGTGGAATAAGTGGAGTGCCACCTTTCTTCTGATGCCCAGGCAACATCCCATACACCCAGCAGTTTGAAGTGTTCGTCATATTGTGAGTATGATGCAAAATCTGAATAAAGCTATTGTTCAAATAAGTTTGTCGATGCCGTTCTTCATGGTAAGGCAAAGTGAAGTGAAAATGTTCAGATGGAGCCGGGGTAGTTGGCAGCAAATGTTCACGTACAGGCACCACGAGTTCTACTACCCAGGCTTTTACTGCTATCACCACGATTGTCAATACAAACAAGATGGCACCAAGTATTCTTTTGTCTTGTGATGCAGAAGACGCCATAGTTCAAAAAGTTCACAATGTCTCAAATGTATACCTAAAAAAGAAAAATACGGTGCTGAGCTCCGAGGTAGCCGTTGTTTTCTTCTCCGGAGTCAAGACGGGTGTCGCTACTCTTGGCAGAACTGATACCCCCCCCTTGAGAATCCCGGCTTCCGTTTCACAAACCCCAGAGCGGTAACCAACCAGTCTCGAAAACCAAAAATCTTCTCCTTATCGTGGCCGCAGATCGTAACGCTGTCATCCAGAAACAGTGTGGTCCGGGAAGGCTCCCTCAACTTCGGCCGATGTCACAGCTGGGCTCTTTTCTTTATCCAGAATCTCCTTGTAGTCAGTCAGCACGGCAGGATTCACCAGATCCGGAGAGACACGCCGGCAGTGAGTTGAGTGCACCCACCGCTTTCTGTTGGTCACTCGCACAGCTGTTCGAGTAGCCAGGAGGACCTGCTCGGGGCCACGCCACCTCGGTTCCAAGCTGTTCGCCCTCTCAAACGACCTCACCATGACAAAGTCACCAGGTCGAAGATTGTGAGCCTCTCCAGTAGAGTTGTCAGGGAGCGCTTCTCGAACCTGTTGATGAATAGAAAGCAAATCATTTGTTAATCGTGCCAAATAGTCATTCATCATTATACAAGGCACATCATGTATCAATCGCGGCTTAGGCACTCCCCATATATTCATAGGCCTTCCAAACACCACTTCATACGGTGTGAGGCCTGTTCGAGAGTGGGGCACTGATCTAAGAGAGAGCAATGCTAGCGGTAAGGCATCCGGCCACTTCAATGACGTGGACGCCACAATCTTAGCCAGTTTCAGCTTCAACGTAGCATTGTACCGCTCAACAAGACCTGCTGACTGAGGGTGGAACACAGCATGGAACTTCTGCTGGATCCCTAACCCCTTCAGCACATACTCCACAATCTTCCCAACAAAATGAGGCCCATTATCGCTCCACAAAAATTTGCAAACTCCAAAGCGAGAGAAGAACTCCTTGAGCAACACCTTAGCCGTTGTCAAAGCTGTATTGTCTTTCGTGGGGAAGGCCTCAACCCATTTGCTAAAGGCGCACACCACCACTAAGACATACTTAAGGTTATTGCAGCGCTCAAGCTGAATGTAATCCATTTGGAGTACCTCAAATGGTGCAGAAGGTGGAACGAACCCTCCTTTCGGAGTATGGGTCCCTTTCGCAAGATTGTGTTGTAAACATATCAGACAGGTCTGCACTACTCTCTTGGCAGTATTGGCAATCTCGGGATGCTCCCAAACTCGTGATAACAATCGAGTGATTGCAAGAGCTCCCACATGCGCTAATCCATGGGTCATCTGAACCATCGCCTGCAAGTAAGCTGCAGGCAATTTCCATCTCTTCATATCCTTGCTTCTCCAGCAACCCTCATCATCTAGTGCCCCATCTGCTGCCCATGCCGCAAGTTCTGATTCAGTCGCTGATTTTTGGATGTCTAGTATTTCCGCTCTAGCATCATACCATCGCTCAGCCTGTGATTTCGTGACATACATGGGGGAGTCAGTTCGGGACATAGCTGTTTGCCATGCTATACTGTCTGCAAAAGCATTTCCTTGACCCACTTTATCAGTGATCTATTTATGGGCACTGCATTTAATGATCGCTACTTTCTTTGGACAAAGCAACGCGTTTAGGAGATCACGCACCAGTTCTCCGTGCATAATGTGTACTCCATGAGAAGTCAAAAACCCACGTTCTCTCCAGAGTAGCCCGAAGTCATGTGCTACTCCGAAGGCGTACCGGCTGTCAGTGTATATGTTCACACATAGGCCAGCACTCAATTCGCAGGCTCTTGTCAAGGCTATCAGCTCTGCTGCCTGAGCCGATTTCTGTGGTATTCGTGCTGTTTCTACCACTGTCTTAAGTGTCGTGATCGCATATGCTGCGGAAGTCATGCCATCTGGCAGCCTCAAACACGATCCATCAACCCAAAGTTCCCCATCCACATCTGGAAGTGGCATATCCTGTAAGTCGACACGACCCTTTGTCTGTTCCTCGGTCAGGAAAACACAATCATGGTGTTTTTCTTCCTGACCCTCCTCAACCGGATAGGGCAATAAAGTGGCAGGGTTCAGGGTAGCACATCTTTTCAGTGTGATATGTGGCGCC
Source organism: Lissotriton vulgaris (assembly GCF_964263255.1). Classification (NCBI taxonomy): domain Eukaryota; kingdom Metazoa; phylum Chordata; class Amphibia; order Caudata; family Salamandridae; genus Lissotriton; species Lissotriton vulgaris. Next base: position 5,453 of record NW_028249558.1, on the reverse strand, counting down.
AAAAGTGTGAGCTCATATCCTGTTAAACGTGCACTGGTAAGATATTGAGTCTTTGTTTGATTTAACAGGGCATCTACTGCATGGGGAACTAGCACCAACAGTTTGTGCGATAATACTATTCCCTCACTCTGCCGTATAGCTACTGCTGTTGCTGCAACTGCTCGAAAACACCCAGGTAATCCTCGTGCTACAGGGTCAAGAATGGCTGAGAAATACGCGCATGGCCTCTGCTTATCCCCGTGTGCTTGCACTAACACTGATAACGCACACCCATCTTTCTCGTGCACGTACAATGTGAAAATCTTTGAATAGTCTGGTGTACCTAACACGGGTGCAGAGCAAAGGGCCTGTCTCAATTGTTCGAAAGCATTTTGACATTCATCTGTCCATTCAAGGGGCATTGGTGTAGTTTTGGACAGTAACGCTAACAAAGGTTTGATAATGTGCGAAAACCCCATGATCCACTGTCTACAGAAGGACGTTAATCCTATGAAGGCACGTACATCTCTCTGAGTGCGGGGGACTGGTGTATCTAAAATCGCCTGACTTCGATCTGATGTTAATGCACGCCCCTCCTTAGACAAAAGATGACCGAGGTAGGTCACCTTGGGTCTACAGTATTGGAGCTTTTTCTTCGAAACTTTGTGATTGTTCTGAGCCAGAAAGGAAAGCAAAGCAAGCGTACTCTCCTCACATTGTGCATAAGTGTCAGCAGCTAACAAAAGGTCATCGACATACTGGATAAGGGCAACTCCAGATTGCAATTGAAAAGAATCAAGCTGTCTTTTTAAAGCCTGGCTGTAGATACTCGGACTCTCAGTGTAACCTTGAGGAACACGACAAAATCTATACGATTTATTATTTAACGTAAAACCAAATAAGTATCTGCTATCAGGATGGATGGGAATGGAAAAGAACGCATTTTTCAAATCAATAACACTAAAAGTCGTCGCCGTTGGGGGGACCAGTGTGAGCAATGTCGTGATGTCAGACACCACCGGGTATTGGGGAATGACAATTTTGTTAATTTCTCTCAGATCAATAATAAATCGATAGACCTTGTCGTCAGTATCTTTCTTAAGGATCGGAAGAATAGGGCTGTTGCAAACATTATAGGGAACTTCCTCCACTACACCTGCGATGATTAAATCTTGGACAATATGTGTCAGGGCAATCTCACCTTCCCTAGAAATCTTATACTGTGGAACACGTGGCAAAAGGACTCCCTCCTTTACAGTTATTCGAATAGGTGGAATAAGCATCTGTCCCACATCCGTATCTGAGGTCGCCCATAACGTGTGAGGGAGAGAGGCTAATGCTTCACATTCTTGTATAGTAAAAAATCTGTCCGAATCTGGATAGTTATCATTCAAAATAACTCGCACTCCCTCCGGAGCACAACGTATCGTCGCTCGAAAATATTTGAGCAAATCAATGCCCAGAATATTATCTGGGGTATAAGGTGACAACAAAAATTGGCCAAAACTGAAAAATGTATCAAGACAAAGTGCAAGAGGCTTCAATAATGGGCTAGGAGTGGGTGTGCCATCAAACCCAATACATGTTATCATGTCGCCAGACAGGGGAGCCCTCGGAACCAAGTTTTTAGACAAAGCGCTACGAGTAGCTCCTGTGTCGACTAGAAACTGATCAGTAGAACCCAGGATGCCCGCTGATACATATGGACCACTCTGATCTACTGGCACTTCAACTGATTCCGTACCCCATCCTACGCAATCCTATGCATGTACATAATCCTGATGCTCCACATTCTCACCCTCCGATATCTGATACTGGTTCCGTCTATCAAATGTATTACGCTCATCCTGGCCACGGCCCCTCTCTTCAAACCTACTACGATCACCTCCACCACCTCTCGCCCCCGAATAACTGTTCCTTGACCTTCCACCTCCTCGACCACACTGACTACGTTGTTCACGAAGTACCGGACAATCGTCAGCCCAATGCCCAAACTCCTTACAATAGGCACATTGATCCTCCGCTATATCCGTACGCCCGTACGACGCATTACCCCCTCCTCGTCTACCTCTATCATTCCCTCTAGATTGCGTTCCACGAACCTGTGCCAACATCACCTTCGTTTTCAACTCCTTCGCTTTCTTATCAATACTTTCTTTAGCCTCCAATTCCTGCCGCTCATAATACTGAGCCATAGTTAACAAAGATGCAGGGGTCGCCGTGGCCCAGGAACTTTCACTCGACTTTAATCTCTTTGCAATCTCCGGTAGGAGATTAGCCACATACTTATCTACAAACAAATGCCTACCCGTATCGTCTGTTAATGATTGACCACTGTAATCATGAAATGCCTCTTCGAAGCGTGTAAAGAAATCTGACACTGTTTCATCTGACTTTTGTTTGCACGAAGCTAACATGGTCCAATCAATCTTTTTGGAAGGAACAAGCGTTTTCAGTTTAGTTAAGATAGCCGCTGGAAGATCTAGAATCAAGTCACATGGCTTACATGCAGGCTCCCTGTCTAAATCGGCCTGGTTTATTTCTTTCCACGTTCCCCCGAGCAGTGTTTCATCATTATTTTTACGAATCAATCTCCACATATCAGGTGGAAGAATTAACCCAAAAAACAGATCTATATCAACAAGAGTCATGACACAGGACGAAATAGCCCCTTCCACCCCTTCATAGAATGCGGCTGGATTTTTCCGAAGATCAGGCAAAGAATTTTTAAGCGCCATGACATCTGCTCTATTCCAAGGCGTATACACCCAATTATATATAAAATACCCCTTCGCATCCTTCGACATCTTATCCTCATCTGTACCCTCCCCCTTAGGGGGAACATACAGAGGTGCGGCTTCACGCATAGGCATAACATGCATGTTAGAATTCTTATCTGAACCCCGGAGAGAACACTCCTTAGACTGTTCAGCGGACCCCGGCCCGGACTCCTTATTCTCTTTCCGCTCGTCCCGCAATCTGGACGTCTCATCCCGCAGCTGGATCAGTTGCTTGAAAAACGTATCGACATCTGCAAGAACAAATAAACCTTTATCCAAATTCTCACGATGAACCGGCACAGCCTTAGGTTCTAACGTCTCCGAAAATTTACGAAATGTAGTAACAACTTCATCAGCCAGGGTAGTTAAAAAACACATCAGTTCTCGCTCCGTCCATTTACCCCTCTCGGCAACAACATCAGACACAGTAACAAAATTTGTATTCAATTTACGGGCCCAACTACGCAAGTCCGCGGCTTTCTCCGCAGATAACCTGACACTGGACTTATCCCCTTTTCCTGGCTTATCCTGTCCTTCGTCGTCAGACTCTGCAGTCGGAGCCGTAGGAGGAACGTACGGAGGCGGTGATCGATCTAGTAATGAAAAATCATCAATTTCATTAGTAAGGACAGGATAAAGTGGTCGCCGAATAGGAAATTGACCGGTCGTTTGCAATTTTCGTTCCCGTTCCTCCCTCTCTTTCTTTTCCTGCGCCTCCTTTTCCTCAAGCTGTAAAGCCTTATCTCGAGCAGCCTTGCGCTGCTCTTTATCCGCCAAGGCAACTTCACGCTTCATACGTTCACGCACCGCTTTCTCCCACATTCGTACACAATCAAACATATTCTGTCTAGACCTACGCTGAAACAAACATTGCTCCACAAACTGAACCTTTCGTAAATCAAACGACCCATGTAGTGGCCATTGCAATTCAGGATCGGCTTTGGTATATTTATGCCATAATTTACTATACATTATAGGGGGAAGGCCAAATTTTATGTACATTTCACAATTTGGAGTTCCTTCTGGGGGAGCCGGCTGTGATTCCGCTAACCTAATTGAGGTACCATTTCCAAGACAGCACATCCCTCGGAGTGTGCTTAAAACAGGCATGTTCGAAAAGTATCACGAAAGCGTGATACCGTATAAACTGGCACTTACAGTACTTCACACAAATGTGCCGCTCAGAGGAAAAAAACAAAATTAGAGAAACATCTCTACATGCCTGCCTATGTGAAGTGCACTACACATATAGTTCAAAGGTCACAAAGCCAAAAATGTTTGCTAACTCAAATCATAGACACAATCATAGAACTTCGGCAAGCGTCCGAAGACTACCTTACCGATCGCAAATCATAGAACTTCAGTAAGCGTCCGTAGACTACCTTACCGATCACAAATCTTACCCAATTTCAAATATCCAGATTCCAACTGCCAAGGTCTGTAATCGAATCAGCCAAATAGGCACTGCACAGCAACGCAGACGATCAAGATCTCAGTCGGGGACCGGCGCCACCTGGAAGGTCAGATCAGAAGGAAAGGAAGAAAACACAGTGGGTGCCAAGACTCGGGTCACTCGGTGGCAGCGTACGCGTCCATGGCGAGTTTCCAATCCTTCGTCACGACCTCTCCTTCGGGCATCCGAGTCACCGATGAGTCCCTTCGTGGTCGCCAATTTGTGGTATCGGGTTCCCAAGGACTACATGCTCCATAGATAACCCACTTACACTGAAAGAACTGTTGGCACGGAAACTGAAAAGTACAAAGAACAAGTTTATTAAGACCCCATGGGGTGGTGGTACATTCCTACAGCACCCTTCGGCAATGCAAGAAGTATCACACCGAACGTTGGTGTGAGTCCCTCTTTTATACAATTTACAAGCAATAAAAAGATAGGCGGCACAAGGTTACAGAGTTTATGTACATATATGGTCATTTTTGGAGCACAGCCAACTCATGGGAGGGGTTACAACTCCACTGGTCAGTTTGGCGGCACATTCCTGAGGGGTGACTGGTCAGTTGGAACTGCGCATGTACAGGCTTGACCGTTGCTAAAAATAGCCTGTTGCTGGGCAAAGTTGAGTGGTCAGTGGCACGGACAACGGACTAAAGGTCATGCTGACCACGAGGCCGCTCATTCTCCAAAATGGCCTCCGTAACACACAGAATGGCGTTTCCGAGTATAGCCAAGTTAAAGGGAAAAACGTGTAGCACAGCTAAGCGCTAACTCGGCCATTGTCAAATTACGACATTAGTACACCATACAATACTTCTTCAGTGAGTCTTTGGTTCATGTGTGCTCGCTCTTTCCTTTCCATGTAAACTTTTGTGAAAAGGCCCTCTCAACATTGGTACTTTTTCATATGCGTAGCTGAATCACTGCAAATACAAAAAATATCACGCCAATCTTTGTTGAACTTGGAAAGAACCTTTTTTGCAGAGCATTCCAAGTGGCAATGCGTTCCATGTTTTCCAAAAGTCTGGTGTCAGTTTTCACCACTATCCCAGATGCTTGGTGATAGCGCTCTTTTCACACATACTTGTCACTATACCTTGCATTGAATGTTTAAAGCCTGAGGTTTTGGCAATTCACCTACTATCAATACGGACTCACTAGAAACTGAGGGCTGATGTAATAAGGGTTTTTACCCATTCTCTGTGGGTAAATGTGATGACACATATTAGGAAAGATTTTTA